>NC_092349.1:48907028-49207028 GCF_963676685.1 Mytilus edulis | reverse complement strand
CCCCTAGTTTTTGGTGGGGTTCGTGTTGTTTATTCTTTAGTTTTCTATGTTGTGTCGTGTGTACTATTGTTTTTCTGGTTGTCTTTTTTATTTTTAGCCATGGCGTTGTCAGTTTGTTTTAGATTTATGAGTTTGACTGTCCTTTTGGTATCTTTCGTCCCTCTTTTATGTCTTCGTCTGATATGAGAACACTATTGGACAGATCTTATTTGGGCGAGTTAGGGGTTTGTTTTGCTTACATCAGAGCATGGAAACAGCAAATAGTCACAAATAAACAAACTGACACACAAACACAACAGTCGAAAATACACTACACAGACTACAGAGTCCCAATTAAAAACCGATATTAACTAATGGTATCCTGTAAAATCGACAGATCCCGCTATGTCCCTCCTGTTAAAAGATTCATATATATACATATCACACTAGTTACATATATGCATCTTGTATATATTATAAAGTTAAAAAAAAATCAATATACCTATATTTGATTTCAAACCCCTAGTACAAAACAGTATCGATTATATTTACAACATTTAACTTATAAAGTTTTGCATACCTAAATAGGGAACCAATGCAGTAGACAACAACATTCATTACTGTCATAAATGCATCGAACTAATTCAAACATTTAATAATAATTGTACGGTAACAACACTGGAAACGCCAGCCTACGCCATATGCCATTGGAACACAAAAGAAACACAATAAAAGTCCAGACAACTTTTGTACACAGAATTTAGAATTAGCAGATACAGCTGTCCAAATAAACAACAAAATCAGGGGAAAAGGAACAGCCCACTAACATTAAAACAGCCATTATGAGCAAAATATACCGGTAATAAAAGGATAACACCAAACCGAAACAGACAGAAGCTATATGCTGTTTGACCTTAAGTGTCAGTTGAGCTAACAATGATAAACGCTTATCGTAATAACATATCAGTATCAACAGAAAATTGTAAAACATTCATGTAATTCTGTTTATGTCGATTCCAACATTATGCTCACCGTTGCTAATATAAGGGCGCACATGAAACATACTATAACATAATATTACTGACCTTTTCTATATATAGGATATTTATTGCCCGAAAATGCGTCTTTGAAACGGTGTCCAATGGCCGCCTCTTTAAAAAATTTCATATTGGAAAACATTGTTTTTTCTGCAATGGTCATTATCATAGAGTCTTTAACATCGACTTCAAGAAATCGAGCGAGTCTTTTAAACTCATGAAATGGATTCTGCAAAAAATAAATATGTTTACTGTATCAATCAAAACAGCTATACTTCCCCCTCTACCTGATATATTCTGAACAAATAAAGCAAATGCAAACTTTTGCCTGCAAAAATCAAAGTGGGAAACACGCAAATACTTTTTTCAATAAACAAAAGAAATATATATTAGTATGACGTCCATTTGCACTGAACTTGTACACATTTTTATTTGAGGGGCCTGCTTAGGCACACCTCCGAGTGCGAGATGTACCTCCTGCGCTGAAGACCCGTTGGTGATTTCGGCATCCAGATATCCAAAAGTGTTATTAAATGATTGATTCAGATGTTGTTTCGAAGGGTCTTTTCTGATTTAAGTCTTCAATTGGAACTCATTAAATTACAAAAACAGTCCGCACTAAGTGGTGCACAGTTAGACTCCATATGAATTCCGGTAATTTGAAGGTTTACGGCTTCGCTCTAGCGCACAAAAATATTATAGTCAAACTACCGGTAAACAGATTACCAATGGTCTTTTAATGCAATGATTTTTCTCTGCCATAACTCATCTTAGAGCTCTCGCCTTTCGATGAAAATATACCTGTGAAAAATGCTCTCGTTTGAAAAACTATTGGGAAACTCAATATCAACTAACAATTTGACTTTGATATCAGATATTCATGAACATCCCTTGTTCATGTTGTTATTTTTTTTTCATGATTATGTATCATTTTGTTGAAACATGCCAGAGTTGGTTTTACCTTCAAATGTTTTCATACAAGACTCCTCGATTTCAATACACGACGACCGTCACGACCGTATAAAAATACCTAAACATAATTTGTTTTAAAAACATAAAAGAAGATATTATATGGCCAAAGATCACGAAGTGGTACACCTTTGTTGGAAAGTACATGATTTCCTCAGGGAAACTAATGAAAAATAATAGTTTAACTAGAGGCTCTAAAGAGCCTGTGTCGCTCACCTTGGTCTATGTGAATATTAAAGGAAGCAGATGGATTCATGACAAAATTGTGTTTTGGTGATGGTGATGTGTTTGTACATCTTACTTTACTGAACATTCTTGCTGCTTAAAGTTGTCTCTATCTATAATGAACTTGAAATTAGTTTCAGTGGAAATGTTAGTAAACATTTACAAATTTTATGAAAATTATTAAAAATTGACTATAAAGCACTTTGCTGAACATTATTGTTGTTTACAGTTTATCTCTATCTATAATAATATTCAAGATAATGACCAAAAACAGCACAATTTCCTTCAAACTAACAATTCAGGGTCAGCAACCCAACAACGGGTTGTCCGATTCATCTAAAAATTTCAGAGCAGATAAATATTGACCTGTTAAACAATTTTACCCCATGTCAGATTTGCTCTAAATGCTTTGGGTTTTGAGTTATAAGCCAAAAACTGCATTTTACCCCATGTTCTATTTTTAGCCATGTCGGCCATCTTGGTTGGATGGCCGGGTCACCGGACACATTTTTTCAAACTACTTACCCAAAAGATGATTGTGGCCAAGTTTGGATTAATTTGGCCAAGTAGTTTCAGAGGAGAAGATTTTTGTAAAAGATTACTAAGATTTACGAAAAATGGTTAAAAATTGACTATAAAGGGCAATAAATCCTAAAGGGGTCAACTGACCATTTCAGTCATGTTGACTTATTTGTAAATCTTACTTTGGTGAACATTATTGCTGTTTATAGTTTATCTCTCTCTATAATAATATTCAAGATAATAACCAAAAAGAGCAAAATTTCCTTAAAATTACTAATTCAGGGCCAGCAACCCAACAACGGGTTGTCCGATTCATCTGGAAATTTCAGGGCAGATAGATCTTGAACTGATAAACAATTTAATCACTGTCAGATTTGCTCTAAATGCTTTGGGTTTTGAGTTATAAGCCAAAAACTGCATTTTACCCCATGTTCTATTTTTAGCCATGGCGGCCATCTTGGTTTGATGGCCGGGTCACCGGACACATTTTTCGAACTACTAATCTAAAAGATGATTGTGGCCAAGTTTGGATTAATTTGGCCCAGTAGTTTCAGAGGAGAAGATTTTTGTAAAATATTACTAAGATTTACGAAAAATGGTTAAAAATTGACTATAAAGGGCAATAACTCCTAAAGGGGTCAACTGACCATTTCAGTCATGTTGACTTATTTGTAAATCTTACTTTGCTGAACATTATTGCTGTTTACTGTTTATCTCTATCTATAATAATATTCAAGATAATAACCAAAAACAGCAAAATTTTCTTAAAATTACTAATTCAGGGGCAGCAACCCAACAACGGGTTATCGGATTCATCTGAAAATTTCAGGGCAGATAGATCTTCACCTATTTAACAATTCTACCCCATGTCAGATTTGCTCTAAATGCTTTGGTTTTTGAGTTATAAGCCAAAAACTGCATTTTATGTTCTATTTTTAGCCATGGCGGCCATCTTGGATGGTTGGCCGGGTCACCGGACACATTTTTTAAACTAGATACCCCAATGATGATTGTGGCCAAGTTTGGTTTAATTTGGCCCAGTAGTTTCAGAGGAGAAGATTTTTGTAAAAGTTAACGACGACGACGGACGACGGACGACGGACGCCGGACGACGGACGCCAAGTGATGAGAAAAGCTCACTTGGCCTTTTAGGCCAGGTGAGCTAAAAAAGTGATAAAATATAAGATGGGTCGACAATACATGTTGAAATTCAGACAAAAAAAAATCTTATTATCAGTTAGGTTAAGGATGTTTGCTCCTCCATTTTTTGACTTTTTGCCAGTTTTTCGGAATCCTCTGGTTTTATCCATGTATTGTCATTAAAATATTTTGCCCACTAACCCCTACTTTTCTTTTTATAATTTTATTACATAAAGTTTAAAAAGCCATATTTCAAAATTTAAAAAAAATCTTGTTACTTTTTCATAGTGTTTTAAACAATAAGGTGCCAATGTTAAATATATGAAAAATCTAGAGAGAATAATTTCCCGCAAAATTTTCAATGGCTTTTATCTCTAAAACGAGCACACGGACCCTCCATTTTTTTATACTTTTTTAGTTTCATTATTCATATACTATCAATTCATAATAGTCTTTTAAAAAGCTTGTTATTTTTTAACAGAGTAACGAACATCCTTAAGAAACATATCTTACTACAAACACTGCATTTTATTATTTTAATTGTGACAAAGACCATTTCGTGCGAAAAGCAAATACAACACAAGTAGCATACAAAAGTAGGACACAATGACGTACCGCCAAAAAAAAAACCATATTGTGTGTTAAATTTTTATTTGATCATTATATCCTAATTTTTTATATATAAGGTATAGAACCACTAATTCAGGCACGGTCTGAAAGAGCATAAACGAAAGAAGTATGTACTGAATTCCTACAAACATAGCTGTATCTGTGTCCCTAGGTGAAGTACATGTATTTCTGTAGTTTTGGTATCAAATGAAAGCTTGGAGACTTGGGATCACTGAAGAACATCTGTTAAATTTTTTTTTAAATAATCATGGTAATAAAGAAATATATAGAATTTAAATATAAGTAAATAATTTTATGTCTTTTTCAGAACAGAAGTACCTGTTTCTGTACTATCAAATTTCTGGTAAACAGTACACTCTACTATGCATTTAAAGGTATGCTGAATGTTTCAGCACAAGGCAGGATAATGTATAGTTTTGACATGAAATAACTACTACTTTATTTGAACGTAAGACAAAGTAGCCTTTGACGTTAACTTTGTAATTGCAGAATCTAACATAGATTGCAACGGGGCTATTTTTTAGTGGGATTATACCACAACTTTAATTATATAAAAAACTAAAACATACCTTTCTGGCGTCTTCATAAGACAGCACATGTATGGGATTAAATAGATTATTCTGTCTTACTCTCTCCCATAATTGTGCATGTTGAAACCAGTCGTTGAACAAAACTAAAGTAGACATATATGATAAGTGTATGAAAGGAGATATAATTCTTTAAATTTATATGTGTTGGATTGCCTGTTGAAATACCTTATCATAGTAAAGTCAATGTTTTATATATAAATACATAGGAAACTGCCGTCATATTCCAAATACGTTATTTTCTATTAATTAGTATCGTAATGTGTTTAACATTATCAACGTAATAAGATCATTACGTGCAACACTGATAACGTCTCTCTGTTAATATTGATATAGCTTTTCGGCTCATGTAACATGTGTAAGAGGCAAATTACCAATGTAACTTTTCCTGTTTACAAAACTATATATTTTACGAATAACTAAGGATTTTCTTATCCCAGGAATAGATTACTTTAGCTGTATTTGGCACAACTTTATTTGGAATTTTGGGTTTTAAATGCTCTTCAACTTTGTACTTGTTTTGGCGTTATTACTATTTTGATCTGAGCGTCACTGATGAGTCTTAAATGTATGTAGACGAAACGCGCGTCTGCCGTATTGAATTATAATCCTGGAATTTTTGATAACAATTTAAAAGAGGTAAAAGATTAATTTTATCACATCAAATGCAAAATTGAAAACTAAGGAACAGTGGTGACGTTGCTTTGCTTAACACAATGTATGTGACGAAACATACATGTAATTCTTCTATGTCTGCTATTAGACCTCGGTGGCCCAGTGATGGAACTACTGTATCACCAGCTTATCAGCACTGAGTTTGCGGTTTGAATCCCGCAATCAACAGGTGCGCTCGTCTCAAATCTATTTTGATTTGAATTATCATATTTCCATACGAAAGGTCGGTGGTTCTTTCAGGATTTCTTTAAAAGTACAAAATGCAAAAATGACCGCCACGAAAAAGCACAATAGTGTTTAGCACTAATAACCAATCTATCAATCAAATTATTTGATCTTAGATTAGCACGACATTTGCAAGAAAGTACATCGTGTTCTGTTGCTTATTTTACTGTAATTGAATAGAAAAAATGATATAAATAACAGTTCTAATAAGAGTTTGTTAAACTGAAAACAAAGATCTTCAAACGATTTAATGAACTAGATGTAGATTTGCGTATTTTAAAAGCCTAAACTTTCAAAGGAAATCACCTATAAGTATATATTAATAAAATGTTTAAATCGCAATGCAAATTTTACCTTTACCGTCTAAATAAAGATTCAGATAACCAGCCCAGGTACCTTTCCAATCACTCTCTTTCAATTTGGTGTAGAAATGAAAACTTGAAACTGCAACTGCTCTAGGGTCTCTTATAACATTAACTATTTTGCATTTCTTTTGTCTAATTGAAACCGGAAGTTCTTCATAATACAAATGGCTTCCAAGAACTCTTGGTGGTTGTATATGTTGTACTTTTCGTAAATCTCCCATTTCTAAAAGATATTTCGCTGGTAGTTCCTTTGTTATAACCGATGTGTTATTAAGAAGCATTGTCACTACTTCCCATATCCAATGGAAACCTGAAATCATGATGTGATACTGACTGAATGTTGTTTCTTTTTATACCGAACAATACATGTATATCACATAGCGGGCATAAAGGTATCAAAAATAGGAATATAAGGTGAGACACAGTTATACTTTATTGTTTCTTCTTTTTGGTATAATTTACACTGATTTAGTAACAAATCATGCCGTCTCTACAGTTTATGACGTATCTGTCTGACATATTTGATTAAGATGCAGTGTTCAATGTAGCAAACTTTTGAAACATATTACGCTCAGTTTATAACTCTTACATGATCTATAGCTGGTAAATATGATTTTTTGTTTCATTTCAATAATATTTAAACTTCAAAATCTGTTAAAAAAAAGAAACGTAAAATATATACCGTGACGTTTCCGATTTTGGTTCTGTTGTTAGGGATTTTAGTTGTGACATTATTTAAGATATGACGTCATACTCAATTTAAACAAAGAAACGATATCATCAGGTTACGTTTTTCATTTCAAAGAATTCTTAAAAACGAGACCGGAAATAGGAAGAAGAATTTAGATTTCTGCGCAAATGCAGGAATGAAAAAAAGTGACAAAAAAAAGTTAACGGTTTTGAGTTTATTAGTACAATGAAAATTTCGGGAAATTTCCCGATTTTTTTTTTATTATTAATTCTTCTTCGTCCCCTTAATACGGACATATAAAAGAAAATTTAATATTAACCAATGTATGCATTGAATATAGCTTACAATTTAGCAAGTGGTTCTAATACCACAGTCACACAAGGCCACGATCGCACTACAATCTCTGAAAAATGTCAAATTCTGGCGATCATTAAGGTCGTCGTGTTACGGTTGTGGTGAGGTCTTCATGATCCTGAGGATCGTGGCTAACTTTGAACATGTTTAAAACAATTGTGGTGCGGTCGTATCGAAAGCATGTCGTAGTAGAAGCGTAGTAAGGTCGTAGTAAGATCGCAAAGGTCGCTGTACCATCGTAGCGAGAGCGTAACGAAAACACGATTTTAATCGGAGAGATAGGGCGTAGTGTAAACGTGGTATATATGTAGTCGTAACAGAAGCGTTGTTTTGTCGCGGGGAGAACGTAATGGTCGTAGTGAGGTCACAGAATAAGCGTAACGACCACGTTTTATAATCGTAGCGGGATCGTTGAAGAAGCTTACGTGTATGAGGACGTAGAAGCGTCGTGAAAACTGCGAAAATCGACATTTTAATGCCGCTCATAACGCGACCTCACCACGATTTTAATTTAATTTAGATCGTGATTAACGTGCTGCGATCGTGGTCTAGTGTGACTGGGGAATTAGAGAAGAAGAAAAAACACCTAACATATATGTAATGAGACAAGTTCAAGTGAATCATTTCAAATACTGGTCTATTATTAATAATTTTTGAAGGATCACGCGATTAAAACCTTTGAAACCGTTTGTTTCTTATATGAATTTTATAAATACTGTCCAAAATTAGAAATAGTGTTGGGCGTTTACAAACATGTTTAATACAGGCAAATCATATATGTCGATCTGCAAAGCAATTAGTCTGTAATTCAGATAATACAGAGGTTGTCGTTCGCTGCTGCAAGTCAACTATGTTTTTCTTTCCTTGCTGTCGTATAAATTAAGCGGCTGTTATTTCCTAAAATATGTTATGTCGGGATCTTTTATAAATACTGTTAATCTTAACTCATTGTTGAACGCAACACAATGACCTGTTAAAAATTAAATATTCGTCGTTTTGTGTTTATGGTATCAATAGTAAAAATAACTTATATGTTAACACATCGTACGTATGCGATTTAACCGTGAAAGAAAGCCGCGGTCTACGGGTATATTCTAGAAAAAAAACTTCCCATCATAACATCTATGTACCAAATAGTATACATGTACATAAACTCTAAGAATAGGAAGCTTTATACGAATGCATACGCTGTGGACAAAAGTCATTGTGTTTAGTTTGCATTCAGCGATTTTTATGTAATTTGATACCTCATTTCAAAATCGTGATACAAAACTGTTACAGTCAATTCACAGTTTAGTTCGAACACTCTTTTTGTAAAAAAAAGTTTCAAGCTTGTCGTTAAACAAAATACCTGATTTGGGATATGAGCAAATGATGACATCATTGTCATCGGCTTCAAATGACTGCATGAATTTCCAGTGAGAATGTATATCTGGAAAATTTGCTGGGAAATAACGTCCTTCATATTCTTTTACAGTTATAGATCCAGCTAAATCACCATCCGCAACAAAAGTTTTTAACATTCTGTAAAAATCAATATTTAGATATAATTAGAATGATTGTCTTTAGTATAATCAAACTTCCGAAGGTCATTGCAATAATATGTGACCAAAAAGACAACTCTCCCTAATCACCAAACAACTTAGATGCCAATAAATGCAGAACACCGAACAGCCTACAGCAATTGGTAACACTCACTTCCCATACTATGTTATATAAGGCCCCAAAATGAACATTGTAAAACAATTCAAATGACCTGATCTATATGTAAATTATTATACAGAAACAAACGACAACCAGTAAATTTCTTTAGACACGTTCATACACATTGTGGCGGGGATAAACATGTTTGAAGTCACAAACCCTATACAACCTGGGCCAACGTAGAATATATGAGCTAACCCGTAATATGACATAACATATAATGAATTGCTACATAGACAAAATAATTATGTAATTGTTCAATGAAATTGTTTTATCTGAACATATTTTTACTTTCTTTGTCTGATGTTTAAGTAATAACACTCGCCAAAGCGAGTATCTTTCACAACCTAAAATGTAAAGGGCAATAATGTATGCAACTAATACAAATGTATGTAGGTTATCGTATTGCCTTAAACTAAAAAAAAGCCCATCAATGCCGTATACTTAGCTAAAAAGACCCCGACATAACAAATATCAAAACATTTCAAATGACATCAATTGCGTTATATATCATGTATATGCTAAAACAGTTAATGTAAAACACATTAAAATAGTATAAATGACAACAGGCAAGAAAAACACCTTGTTAAAGGGTAGACAAATATAGATTGTGGTGGAGTTAAACATTTTGGGGGTTCATAATCATCCCCTTTTCTTCTCTGTCCTGCAGTCAGTCTACCCAAAGTTAAAGGTCATCTTTTCGAATGGGAATCTGGATTAACCCCTATGTTCAGTTCAATTCCCTGCCTGTTTACACCCACGAGCATAATACTATCCCAACTCCCAGTATTGAATTTTGACATTTGAGTTGATACTTATATATATCCGTATTGTCAATCCTCTCCCCCTTGGAACTGAGTTGAACCTGTAAAACAAACCCTTATTGAAATATGTATTTTTTCTTGTCTTAAATAAATTCTAACATGTCTAACTTGCGTTACGGAAGAGACAATCAATCGATATCTCAGGACGTTCTATTCTACAAGTACCCTGCCTCGTCCACTTTTATTTTTGTTCATTTGATGAGTTAAGCCTTATTCAACTGATTTTTGTAGTGCGTTCTTATTATGTACTGATATACCACTGTCTCAGGTTAGGGGAGGGTTGGGATCCTGCTAATATGTTTAACCCCACCACATTCTGTATGTATGTGCCTGTCCTAAATCAAGAGCCTGTAATTCAGTGGTTTTTGTTTGTGTATGTGTTACTTATATGATTTTCGTTCAATTTTTGTTCATAAAAAGGTCGTTAGTTTTCTCGTTTGAATTGTTTTACATTTTCATTTTGGGATCTTTTTTTTTTAGCTAACTATGCGATATTGGCTTCGCTCATTGTTGAAGGCCGTACGATGACCTAAAGTTGTTAATGTCTGTGTTATTTTGGCCTCTTGTTGAGAGTTGTCTCATTGGCAATCATACCACCTCTTTTATTTTTATGTTATCGCACATATTTGCCTGATTTGGCAAAAATAAAACATTATTTATCTTTCGTCAGCAAAAGATGGTCAGGGATAGGTTATTTCTTCTCTATTTATACATTTTTCGACTGTTTAACTCAAAAACAATTTTTGTCTTAAATACTGACACATACACGCTTGATCACGCTTAGTCTTACATCTATGGTCTTATCTTGGTGAAAAGTTGGTCACGAGTTTAATGATCTTTTTAATTATCATACACGACGTATACATGCAGGTATATATGTGTGTAAAAGATCGTTAAATATGAATATTTTTTCAGTAACAGAAATCCATCAAAATACTGCATTCTATTTACTTTCCGGTTAGACATAGATTGTAAAGTTTTGTATTCCATATTTTTGTGTATTTGAAATTGCTATATTGTGTAGTTAGAAATGCAAATATTTTTACCGGCCATTAAGTCAAATAAAGGACAATACTTACATATAATTCATATACCGATCATTTGTAATAGTACATTGAACAATTAATAGTATGAATATCATATATATATGACCTTACCTTTTAGATAAATAAATTAATCATTGGTTCGGAAAAAGGTAGCATATATAACACATAACCCCATTCTATTAATAACCTCACAATAATATATGGAACACCAATCGTATCAAAATTATCAACAACAACGTTAACACATAAAGCAAATGTGTTTTGTCTACTATGCCAATACAGAATTTGTTTCTAGTATAAAACAATGTTAACAACATATACAAGTATTTATCTTACGTAGTTGTTTTTTTTACCTTTCATTTATAAACAGAACAAATCAAATAGAGTGTCAACCATATAAAGGTTAATATGATTATAGAGAAGACAATGTGGCAGAAACTTCTTGATAAGTACGTATCAAATACAATGAATAGTACAATAATGAAATATGTTTTCTTAAAAAAAAGTTAATTGTATACATAACAAAGTTGTGTATTTGTTAAACTTACAATTCATTTAGATGTATCATTCGAGCTAAACACGATGTTCATTTATTTTTATTTTTATTTTCTCGTATCTATTCCTCTCTACTTAATTTTTGATGTTCTGTGTATTTTAGTGTGGACCTAGGCTTGTATAATCCAAATTTGGTCATGTTGCTATTTGTTTTGTTTTGTCTTAGGGAGCAATCATTTAATTCTAAGGGGGGTGCATGGTTTTTTTCCGAGTTAGAATGTTTTTTTTTCGTTAACATTTTTTTTTTAAATTTTCAACGCTGTCAATCAAATTATTTCCTCTTCGCAACTAAAAATATAATCACTATAAGGTAATGGATTCAGAATATATTTTTGGGGTTTGTTTGACTACAAGATCAAATGGGGATAATAATTTATATTTTTTTTTTAAACCAGAACCCCCGCCCCCTTTTTTTAAAGTTAAATGGTCGTACCCTTACAATGCATTGGTTTTTGTTGCATTGTATCACTTGACTTGGCTTAAAGTGAATGTTGATTCTTTTTCAAAAAGAGATAAGTATATCTGATATATTTGAATGGTTATTTTTGTCCTTCAGTATGTTTACTTACTTGCTTTTGTTTATCCAATCACCAGAAATGTACTGTTTTTTATAAAAAGTGTCTCCATGTTCCCTAATATTTCGAGTTTTTTCAGTATGAAGTGACTTCTTGTTAAAATTCGGCAATCAAACAGCGCAAGTGGAAATGGAAAACTATGCTAACTAGTTCTAGAACAATTCTACCTTTTAAGTTCTAACCATGTCAGAATAAGTTATAATGCAGAACTGTCATAATACATTGTATGTATCAATGTACAACTTTTTAGATCTGTTTACTTGTAGAATTGGTTCTAGGGTAGACTTGTCGAGTTCCATTCGAGGAAACAACTGTCCATTTTTGTTTAGAAGAGAACTATCAAGGAGATGAAATAAAACTTGAATACCTTAATTATTTTCTAAAAGAAAATATTGGAACCAAGCTCGGAAAATGACAGTTGTTTTGTATTCGTCCAATATGTTTGCGCGTTTGATTTTTGTCAATTTATCAGGGACATTGGGGACAATGATCCGAAAAATGCTTTTTTTTAACAACTTTTTTCTTCGTTTGGACATTTTGTTTGATCAAATGTTGAATAAAAAAACTGAATCTAGTTTGTATGCTATATTTTAAATTGAAATTGTCAATGTTATCAATATGTTAGATCCAATAACAAGGAATTTTAAATGTAGGTGACCGAGTGGTTTAAGTAGTCGAACCACTGTATCACTAGCCTGTCAACACTTAGTTTGTGGTTTCGAATCCCGCACATCACAGGTGTGTTCGACTCCAATCTTAGCTGACTGAGATTGTCAGTTTTTCTATTGAAGGTCGGTGATTCTCACTGGGCTATTCGGCGTATTCCCATTCAGTACAAACTGATCGCTACAAAATAGCACAATAGTGCTGAAAGTGACGTTAAACAATAATCAATCAATAAAAGTATCTATATGGGTGCATTGGTCATGTTTTCTACAGAGCTTCATTTGATTTTTTAGGGGAATAATATTAAATTTGTTCAATATGAAAATTAATCATCTTGTGAAATACACAGATATCGTGTACATACTGTAGTGTACAATGAACAGCATAGTTTGAGGTGGTATGAACATTACCAAAATAATCTATTTTGTCTCATTTAAAATCCAAATATACACTTTTACCCTTGCCAAATATATAAAAATTAGTAAAATCTTGAACCACACACTTAATCGGAAAACAATCATAGTAATAAGCTTTGGATTTCAAATATTTTGGCCACGAGCATCACTGAAGAGACATGTTTTGTCGAAATGCGCATCTGGTGCAACAAAATTAGTACCGTTGATTTTATTAATATATAGTCGGCCCATAGCAGTTTGACCAACTCTAATTTTGATCATTGAGAAGCCTTATACTTCTATATCAATAGAACTTGGTTTAACATTCAGCTGATTTTACAGAGTTATCTTCCCGTTGTGTTATGGTCTATCTTAACGCTCAAAATTATGACAATTGGCTCTTTCAGTAACATCATTTGTTTTTTGAATTTCAGGTAAGACTTAAAGAGTGTTTTAGTCCCAAAGTATCCCCGGCAAATACATGACTTTTTTGTCCGTCTGATTATTGTACATATTGCGATTTGCACATTTCGAACGTTCTTTGGTACATTAAAAAAACCGGATAAAGTTCATGAAATAGATCTGTTTGACTTTTTTCATAAATTTGTGTCATTGTGAGAACTATTAGTTTTGGACGCAACTCTGCCTCGTTACATATTTGATTTATCATCTGCAAGACATGAGTTTATACATAGCAGTCAGACATTGCATTAAGCTAGTTTTATTTCGGTTGATATACAACTACAGGTCGCATTTTCCTGTTTGAATGCGTCGACACAATTTTCTGGTCATAAAACAGGATATCCCTTAGTAATACTTACTTTTTCCAGACGATCTACTTACTTAACTCTTTTCTGCAGTTTAATTTGGCTCCATATTTACTACCTCTGTAAAAATAACTTTCATAGAGGCTCTAGCAACATCTAGCCCCTTAACACTTTGCATTATTTCAATTTTAACTTCGCGTGCACTTCCAACTGCGTCTGTTATAACAATCATAGCGGATCCAGAATCATCGGTCCGAATTGATTGTGTTTCTTTAATAATATCTGGTATATTATAGTAGAAATACTTCGCAAGAAATGTGTAGCAATATCAAGGGAATGATCTTCTTTAGGCGAGACATTATTGCTTGGAACACTGTAGCACAGGTTTGCCTCTACAATAGACTGTCACTTCTGGTGTTTTATCCTGCGAAATCTCTCTCAATTAACGTTTTGTCCAAATTTAACCTTTATAAAATCAGAATGATTTTTGTTGTCAACGCCATCATTATGTTTTTTTCATTTTTATTTTGCTTTTGCATACTATGTCATGTCCGACCATGTTTGACATATTTGCCACTGGATGTTAAGCAATAAATAATAAATATTTGCATTATTTTAAGAATTAAGTTACAATATCAATGACTTTGTGTCTTCTGTTGCTTTGTGTCCTCTTCCATGATGTTTCTTCTGTGTTTTTGAACACTGAACATGTTTAATTGTTTTTTTTTCGTTCATGACATCTACATCTTTAATTTAGTTCATTTGGCTTTTTTTTTTATTCAAACAAGTGACACACTTGATAAATTTTTAGTGATGACGGCATCGTCCTTTTTTTTCTTTTATTTATCATTTGAGCATCACAGAAAGGTACATTTTGTACTTTTGTGTAATAGGTCCGCTTATGCACTCGGCTCATGTGTTTCAAGTTTAGCAAATTTAACTTTGTTATGATATCTAAAAACTGTTCAATGTTATAAAAATTGTTTTGTATGATCTGTTAGACCGGGTTCCAATGTTTCACATACAGTTAAGTTAATTAAATGTATTTTTTTTAACTTATGACATAGCTCTGAGACCAAACTACTTATACCTTTTAAATGTATAAAAACTCATCATAGATTCCAGGACTAAATTTTATATATACGCCACACGCGCGTTTCGTCTATATTCGTGTATTTGTGTGTTTGTGTAACAATATGTAACATGGCAAAATAACCATGAATATAAGACGGAAATAAACTCATCATAGGTATCATGATTAAAATCTTGTATTTTCGCAAGACGCTCGAATAAAAAAAGAGTTAAGTATATACAGAAGCGATATGCATTTTTTAACTAGTCCTTTCAAGATTGTTTTCTTGTTAACCAGTCACAACTTACAGTAAATGCCCGAAGACTCGAAATATTCTGTTAGATGAATCAGATAAATTTAAACGTGACACTTATTCGACAACATAAAATTATTTTATAAGTTATCAAATTTGCATTTGATAGATTAAGAGTCCAACAGACATGTATGCTTTGAATGAATTTTTATTTCTCATAAACCACAAATTACATTGTTACAGAGAATATACATGTATAAACAATTACATTAAATATTAGTGCACATGTGAACAATACAAACATGAACATTAGACACTTATATTCTATTAAAAACCGTCTTAAATCCTTTCCGTTTTCATGAATTGTATACCTAATGATTGTGTTATATTTTTGCCATTAAAATTCACCGTCATCAAAGTCATGAATCAACTTTTATAATATTTCAAATTGAATAAAAGAATGTTTTCTTTCATAAGTTATCACGTATGAAGTTTTGTTATTTAAATTTCTTTTTTAACTTTAAAATTTACTTTTTATTATTAAATGATATAATGATTTACAATCTTACATGTATAACATTATATATGCGTATTTTACACCAGTATCTTGAACAAATTTTATACGGTTACATTTGCATATATTTCTCGTAATTTAAACATAGCATGATTCTTATACATGTCAATACATTAACAATATACATGACCACATGGCATTTTTGCTCTTTTACCATCCTTGTCATCATCAAATGTTATCATATCAGGTTCTGAGGTCAGCTCAACGTCAGAACCAAAAACTTTTAAGGGAGGGGAAATGTACTCAGTAGTATGTATACTATCCGAGTCAACAATTTCCACGGTTTCTATACCAGTTTCGTTGGGATGTCCCTGCTGACTAGACCCTCCATGCAAACGAAATACCAATACCAGACTTCCTTCATCTTGAATGTGGAAGTCTGTCAGAAACAGATCTTCACCATTCCGACCGGTATCCCGCAATTCCTTAGCTAAAGTGCAGACGATCTCATAACAAATATGCATTCTACATTGGCTAGAGGTATAGGGTTGAGATCTCTCACACATGTTTAACCCCGCCGCATTTTTTTGCGCCTGTCCCAAGTCAGGAGCCTCTGGCCTTTGTTAGTCTTGTATTATCTTAATTTTAGTTTCTTGTGTACAATTTGGAAATTAGTATGGCGTTCATTATCACTGAACTAGTATATATTTGTTTAGGGGCCAGCTGAAGGACGCTTCCGGGTGCGGGAATTTCTCGCTACATTGAAGACCTGTTGGTGACCTTCTGCTGTTGTTTTTTCTATGGTCGGGTTGTTGTCTCTTTGGCACATTCCCCATTTCCATTCTCAATTTTATTCAAACAAATAGTGGGAAATTTATTAACAAAAAATACAGGACTCCAATAAATAATAGTATGCCTCGAGTTTATACTAACTTTTTATTGGCTAATTCCAAACGAATGCCATAAAGATCTAGGGAACAGGATCTTCTCATCATCCAGACGCACCTGAGATCACCCACCGTTTTCGGTTGGGTTCATGTTGCTTGATTTGTAGATTTCTATGTTGTGTCTTGTGTACTATTATTGTTGTCTGTTTGCCCATGTTTAAAAGCCATGGCGTTGTCCTTTTATTTTCGATCTATGAGTTTGACTGTCAGTTTGGTATCTTTTGCCCCTCCTTTAATTGAACCAGTACTTACTACAGTTGATAACTCTCATTTCATCAAGGCCGATTGAGGTTTTCTCGTGAATCATTCTTCTCAGCTGAGCAATACTCGCATTCTATATAAAAAAAAGAGGAAATCATGAAATCAGTGTTCATAAAATTGAGAAAGAAAATCCGAATTTATCAAATACATGTAAGTACATTTACAGCATATACTACAAATTTAATTGTGATCTAGATCAAACTCATATATAGTAAAATACAGAACATCAAATACAAAAGAGGACTTAATCTACTTTACAAACATTTTATTACATCATGACGGGAATTAAAAAATATCTTCCCTATATAAATCTAAAATTTGCAAGCAATCGCAACTAAACAAATCTATAATGGGAATATCTTAAAATTTGAGTCATCGTAGTGTATATTCAACAAAATATTAGTATTACATACAGTCTTATGTCATGCTTTGCAATACGATTAACTTCTTTTTTGTTGTTACTTATCGAAACGAATGTATGTTTAAACAATGGTTGTTATTTATGCTTGAAATTTAAAAACTCCATTAGTACTAAATGTAGTAGGTTTACATTGATTTATTCAATACTTTTATAATCAGCTCTTACAAAAATCATTAATTTAATAATATGTATATAACAGACGGACAGAGGACATATTCACCCGCCAATATGACCAAAAATTGCTAGGTCATGATAGAATGATTAATTAAGACGTACCTCATTGATGCGAATAATTTCTGTCTTGTTTTCAAGCCCTATTAGAAATAACTGAAGTATCTTTGCCATTATCTGCAAGCAGAAAATTATAAATTCAAAGTACTTTTTCAATGCTTTTCGACTTTTGCAAAGGGCAAACATATTTTTGAATAAAGTAAAAAAATAAAAACCAGTTAACCAAAAAATGAAAGTGAAATAAAGTATAAAGCAACTAATAAAAATAATATAAACTTACTTTTCCTTTTGAAAGAGCTAGATTCAATGTGAATATTGAAAAATCGTCTGCTTATATATCAGTGTTATAGGAAATACCCGAATTCTATTACAATGTACATCTATTTTTACAAGATGGAAATATTTTTATTCTAAAAATGTTATGTATGTCAATGATAAAATTGTAAAGATACATTTCGCTTTTGAAAAAGAGCCCAAAACAAATACAGTTTACTTATTATCATGATAGTGCGCATACCTTTTAAGATAAAATATTGACATTTTAGATGTATATTTTAAGCTGTCGTTTTTAGATCAAACACAATAAAAGGCCTTATTTTTTTTAAGTGATAAATATTGGTATCGCACGTTGTTACCCAAACTTCCGTCTTTTCCCAACGTGCTGTAAGTTCGTGATTCAGTTCAGCATGAAAATTAAACATTAAAACCAGCAAGTAGTATCTCATGTATTAATGCCAAATTGTCTATCAATTGTATTTGTATTAGAACATGTAGAATGATTTGTACAATTTTGTGACTTTTCTAAAAAGACAATGAGAGCGCATGCGTAATAATTTTTTTTAAACAAGGATGCATATTTTTTGAAAAATAATAAACGAAATTCAATGGTTATCAATATAATAAATAAACACTTTTTTGAAATTTAAAATTTTGTTTTCAAGTAAGTATTTTATATACATTTAGAGCATGATCAGTGTATCCTATTTATACTAATGTATTATTGTCAATACAGAATGATAGCTTTCAATATTTTATATAAAAAAGAAGATGTGGTATGATTGCCATTGAGACAACTGTCCACAAGAGACCAATATGAAACAGAAATTATCAATTATAGGTAACCGTAAGGCGTTCAACAATGAGCAGAGACCATACCGCATGGTCAGTTGTAAAAGACCCCGAAATGACAATGTAAACAAAGTCAAACAAGAAAACTAACGGTATTATTTATATTTAAAAATGAACAAAAAACAAAAATTTTACACATAAACAAACGACTTCCACTGAATTACAGGCTCCTGACTTTGGACATGCTCATACATACATAATATGGCGGGATTAAATATGTTAGCGGGATCCCAACCTCCCCCCTAACCTGGAGTAGTTGCATAACAGAACAACATAAGAACGTACTATAAAAATCAGTTGAAAAAGGCTTAACTCATCAGATGGACAAAAAACAAGTGGACGGGGCCGGGTACTTATACATCCCGACACAAAAAGACACAATGAACAGATCTGAGAGTACACACAGTTATCTGACAGCTAGTTCATTTCTAAATTTCCGGCACGGTTAACAACATTTCCGTAAAAATGAGGATGTGTACGTTTGTTTTTTTCTGTGTATAACATTATACGTTCTGCTTTGTAACAAGTGGGAAATATGCAGTTATGATACCGTAGTAAGGTCAGTAAATATTGCATATTTAGGAATTAATATTGATAATTTCGTTCATAGGGTCTTTGTATCTAAAATCAACACACTTAGTCTAAAGCCAGTTGTTGGTATCATATGGATTAAGTATTTTTTATGATAGTATGGTACTAGACCCCTGACGGTCTGTATTGTGTTCATTTTTCATATGCGGAAGACATCGTCTTCCAATCAGTTTAAATGATGACTGAAACTGTCAGTATCTGCAAATAGTTTTTTGTAAATTTATTTTTCATCGTTATTTTGCTTAGTTTCTTCAGTTACCAAGTCTGAAATCGGACTAGAAGTTCTGTTTAATTTCATTTCGCCGTTTAATGTGTTCTCTATAAACATTGACTTAAGGTAAAGATGAGACTTGAGATCTCACTAAACATGTTTAACCCTGACGCTTATTTGCACCTGTCCCGTGTCAGGAGTCTCTTGCCTTTGTAAGTCTTGTACGTTTTATTTTGTTTATTTTAAATTTAGTTCATTTATATGTTTCGGAGTTTAGTGTAACGCTCTTTTTCAATGGAATAGTACACATTTAGATTTGTGTTAATACGCAAGCTGAACCCCGACTTCCGTTTGCGGGATTTTATCTTTGTGTTGAAGACCCATTTATATATAGCCTTGGTATGTTCGTTGGTCTTTGATCGGGATGTTTTCTCCTTGACACATTCCCCGTTTTTATTTTGAATTTTATTGAATAATAATTTCGATTTTGACGAAAATGGTTACAAAATATGGATTCATAAAGTTTTTTTAAAGCAAAAATAATAACAGTCATCATATTCTTTTGTTTTTCTTTGAGTTTTGTGTTGGTTATGCAACATGTGCAATACTTAAAAAATATAATTTATAGCTGCATTTAATTACGATTAATTCGTTGTGTATCGTCGCATTTGGTTCCAATTTCGTTTCGAGGCGAAATACATTCGTTCAGATAACAATGTAATATGTGTGTGCGTGAAAAATGATAATTTCGAGGGAAAAGGGGAAGGTCGATGGTAGGATGTCACGTTCTAAATGAATTAACGATAGACATGTCGTTATTATGAGTCTACCTTTAGATTTGGGAAGAAATAAAATATAAGGTATAAATAAATAGTCTGTGTGTGCCACTGCGGAAATTGTTTTCATTATCACATACGATTTTTATAAAGAATGTGTATCACTTCCTTTATTTATTGATATCAATGATCTAATTATGTCAATATCACGATTTGCTGAAACGTTATCTACTGACACAAAAATCATTTATCGTTGACTTTGGATGTCACATGTGTATATGTCTGATAACTGAGACATACCCTATATACAGTTATACAAATAAGTTATTATGATATTATACTACTGTATAAACATTAATTTTCGTGGGGTTAACATTTCGTAGTTTTGTATCCAAAAGTAAGTTTGTGGGGATTAATTTTCGTGGTTTTTAAGTTTAGAAAATAATTATGTTAATGTCACTTTATAATTGAAAATACTTATTAAAACTGATCTGAACTTTCGCAATTTGGGAAAATCAATAATTACATTTCAAAGTTACAGTGAGCACTTATCAAGTGTTGTTACCTGCAAACTCTAATTGGCTTGTCCACACCTTTGATGTGTTATCCAAGGACAATGATTGTGTGATAAATCTATTACGACTTGTGGGCATTACAGCCGCATTAGCCTGTTAAATGACACTGATTGACAGTTCTTGATCATTATTAATTACTGTACAAACAGATTGTCATCTGACTTAAAGAAAACCATTGAATATCGATGTCAAATCAATTAACCTATTTATTTCAATGTTTGAATTTATATTCATCTATTATATAATATCAATAAGATTTTGTCAGATCATAAAATTTAATTCTACAGTTAAATTTTCGTTGGTGTTTTAATTACAAATGTTATGTTTTTGGCACGAATGTTTGCAAACTTTATATATATATGAAAGGAACGTTCTAAAAATCTAATTTTACTTTTTTTCTTTTTAAACAGATTAAAATATGAACAATACGAACTCGTCTGCTTATACCCTTGTTATAGGAAATACCCACATTATACCAAATCAAAATGGGATTTCTTTTTTCTAAAATTGGAATGTATGTCAAAGATAAGCATGATAAACATAAACGTTATGATGATTTCTGAAAATACCATTTACCTCATATTGTCCTGACTGTGCATATGTCGTGAAGATAAAATACTGGCATTCATATAATGAATGTCTTTTTTAGATAAAAAAAAAAGCGTAATCAAAATACGTCAAATAATTAATTTCTTAACTACTGATAGTGGTTACATGTTTTTACTTGGTTTTTACGTAATTTTTTCCATCGTTGTTTTTTCTTGTGTTTTTTTCTGTTCCTTTTCGACCTTTGGATTTTTATTGTACCTCACAGCACTAAGACAGATATAGTTATTTTTTAAAATCTAAATTAAGTCAACACAAGCTTTGTTTCATTAAAAAAAAGAATAGCCAAAGTAGATACAAGTATCTTGTCTTAGGGAGGGATAAATCCTACTTTGTAAAGGATCACACTAAAAAATTCTCTGACACTGACATTATCAAGATGCTTGATTTCTTGATTGACAACATATTCATTACGTTCGGAGGACGTGTTTTTCAACAGACTGTCGACATTCCAATGGGAACAAATTGTGCCTCTCTTCTTGTCGACTTGATTCTTTTTTATTATGAGGCTGACGTCATACAAGAACTTCTTAGGAAGAAGGACAAGAAGTTAGCAATATCCTTAAACTCTACTTTCCGCTATACATATGATGTGCTCTCACTAAAAAATTTTGTGACTATGTTGAACTCATCTATCCTATCGAACTAGAGATAAAGGATAACTATAGTTAGAGTTAAGTCTGCATCATATCTTGACTTACATCTAGAAATTGACAATGAGGGTCGGTTGAACACTTTCCATTTCTAAGTAGCAACATTCCAGCAGAACCTGCATACGGGGTATATATCTCTCAATTGATACGATTATCCCGTGCTTGCAATTTCCATTATTTTCTTGATATAGGGTTGCTCTCACCAGGCAGCTTTTAAACCAAGAGTTCCAAATGGTGAAGTTGAAATCACCCCTTCGTAAATTTTACGAACGCCATCACGAGTTGGTTGACCGTTATGGAATAACCGTTTCACAAATGATATTGGACGGGATATGTTCCTTTCGTCGTAACTACAATCCCCTTCCCTTTCATGAATGTAACCTACCGAATAAGACTTTACCGTATTTGTTATCACATAAGCAACATGACGGGTGCCACATGTGGAGCAGGATCTGCGTACCCTTCCGGAGCACATGACCCGTAGTTTTTGGTGGGGTTCGTGTTGCTTATGTTTTAGTTTTCTATGTTGTGTGATGTGTACTTCTGTTTGTCTGCTTGTCTTTTTTTCATTTTTAGCCATGGCGTTATCAGTTCATTTTCGATTTATGAGTTTGACTGTCTCTCTGGTGCATTTTGTTCCTTTTTTTTTAGCAAAACCAAGCACTGCAACAAATATATCAATACGATAAATTAAAATCAAAAACTAGTTTAACATATTTTATTGTCCTAAAACATTGACAATAGGATCAGACACAAGTTTCAATGTCCATCTAATTATCCATTATATACAAACGATAAATAACTGAACACAATAAAATACATGTGAATAACATCACATACAATATTGATATGTAGACATTTTTAAATGTCGAGTAAACCGTAAATTTATTGTTGAAAGACCAATTAAAAACTATTCACTTCATTGTTTGATCACTTGCACCGGAATCACATGAATTTGTACAATTATCACATTTAATTTCGAATTCAAGGAAGCTGAGTCTGAACGGGCGCTTTTACACATTTAAAGTTCCAGGCTCCACAGGTGTATTGGCCTCTTGCATCTGCCATTTTCAAGCAAATGAAACAAAATTTCTGTCCACATGGACACTCCATTTGCTTGCAGGCTTCCCTGTGTTCAATCATTAGACCACATTTTGGACAAGCACGCACAGAAGGACAACTAACCTCGACAACCTTTTTTTCTGGACATTCTCTTAAAATTTTCTTTCTTGGATCTTCTCCTGAACAATCAAGGTTTCCACATTCAGCAGTGCCCGACGTTGACCATTTCCGAAGACAGAACCAACAAAATTCAAACCTCCCACCGGGTTTTCTTGAACATACAGGACAGACTACTCGAACGTCCTTCCGATCCATTCGCTCGCAGTAAGATTGGCATCTAGGACATTCTTGAATTCCAACAGCTTTTCTAAGGAAATTCATTGCTATTTGCGTTTCAAATTCTTTTCTTTCTTGCTTTGTCAGAACTGCTAACTTATTTACTGTGTAGAATTCCCAGATTCGACCACAGTAAGATGGATCCATATGTGGGCATCTAAACTCGTATTTTCCACTTGTTAGTAGACTCCTGCAGTAAGCTGTGAGTGATTCTGGGCCTAAAAATAAAGATTGAAATAATTTATGTCAGCAAAGTATTGAATAATGATTTTGTTATCATAAATTAGGGTCGGCTGAGAAAATGTCAGTGCAAATTTGATTTCAATTTGTCTTTTAAATCATTTTGAATACAAGAAAAATGAATTTAAAAATAGGTAAACGTTTGTAACTATAAACTTTTATGTATTGCCTTCCAACAAAAATGCAAATCCATGATCCTTGAAAGAGCACGAGAAGGATGTTGGGTATGTGTTTGAAACAGTTTTCTCGGTACATGCCGTTCTGTGGGTTTCTTGTTTTTTCTTCAATGTTGATTACACGTTGAATATAATGTCTATTAGAGACCAACACATTGTTTTGATTATGGCGGAAATCTTAACCGTTGTACGTGACTAACATTGAAAACCGTAAATGTTAAACGTTTATTTTATTTTGAATACAAGTCTGCCTGTACTGTGTACCAGCCTTTTTGTTATTGGCCGTTATACTTTATCATCTATTAGACCATAGTCTGGTGGATAGATGTGTCATTGGCAGTCGTACCCCATCTTCTTTGTTTCTTATGTTACTTACATATACCCAACTCTCATGAGTATTGATGAGATTATCATCAAAACTTTCAACAGGCTAAGTCTACTTTAGGTAAGCATCAACTGTACGTCAAGTGCAGACCAATGCATTTTGTACTTCAATTTATCAATATAATCTAATTTTCAAATTTAGTACGAATAATTGACTAAGTTTCTTTCATCAACTTACGCTCCATACAACATTTGTTTATCGGTTATTTATGTTTCGATTTTGTTTTAATTTTTTTTTGCACTGCGTCATGATATTTTGACATTAGCTCATGGTATGATTTTGAAAAAGTTGAAAGTTTCATTTTACCTATAGCATGACCACATGGCATCTTTGCCCTCAGTCCATCCTTGTCATCATCAAATGTTATCATGTCGGGTTCAGAGGTCAGCTCAACATCAGGACCCAAAACTTTTAAAGGAGGTGAAAGATCTTCGGTTGTTTCCACGGTATCAGAGTCAACAATTTCTACCGTTCCTGTGTCAGTTCCATTCGTTTGTCCTTGTTGATCAGATCCTCCACGTAAGCGAAGAACTAAAACAAGATTGCCTTCATCTTGAATTCTGTAGTCCGATAAAAATTGCTCCTTCCTATTCTCGTCAGTATCTCGGAGTTCCTTACCTAAAATACAAATTATACAATTTATTCTATTATTCTAAAAGACAGGCAAAAGATACCAGAGGGACATCCAAACTCATTATTCGAACATAATAACGCCTTGGCAAAAATGGAAAAGGTAATCAGAAAAACAGAGAAAAACAATAGTACACAAAACAAAACATAGAAAAGTAAAGACTGAGCACCACGAACCCAATCCCAATTCGGGATGAGGGTAAGCGGATCCTGCTAAACATGAGGCACCGAATAATTAACAGTTAACATCTTTCATGTGACACTAGTAAATGAAATAATGTTTCATTGATAAATTGAGAAACAATACATATATTTCCAATGTTAAGCAATAGGAAATCAATGCATGGTTTAAATACAAATAGGATGATGAGGCATGATTGCCAACGAGATAGCTCTTTGACTCCACTACACAGCACATGACTTCGAAGAAATCGACTATAAGTCAACCTACCCTCCAACAATGAGCACACACCATATATGATAGTAAGTTATAAAAGGACTTTGCATTTAGAACCTCCGTATGCGGACACCAGCCTTATTTATTTTCAAATGATTTCCAAACTGTAGAATACTTCCATAAATAAAATATGTTGGACTTCTGTAACTTCCCAAAAAATGTACATTAGCCATAGATATGAATATCTCTCATGAATATCTTTCTATCTTCTTTCATATAAAGTACATAAGGAGGATACTTAGATACTTAGAGGATGCATTCCCATCGTGTAATTTAAAAAAAGCAAAATCCACATTATGTCTTACACATTCAGATGTTATAAGATGTATAAATACCAATACTGTTCCTAATTGAAAAACACTGCAACAAAATAATATAAGATAAAGTGGTTAATCCAAACACATGCATAGCTGATAACTTATATTCGGGAAATTTTTAGTTTTTTGTAAACGACAAGGGCATCGGTGTTCATAACAATCTTGTTTACCGCACAAATTGCCGGATCAGAGAATAAAAAAAACATTTAGATCAGAAGATGAATGATTTGTAAGTCAATGCATGAGCGAATATGAACTAACTACAGAAATCAAAATTAAACGCAATCACGTCAGTATAACCTATTTAGTAAATAAATTATGTTGATTAAATTGTACTTTCACTTTCGATTTCAATACATGATGACATACATGTCTTGCGAAATTAAGCAAATACTCACTACAATAGAGTACTCTCATTTCCTCAAGGCTGATTAATGTTTTCTCATGAATCATTCTTCTCAGTTGAGCAATACTTGCATCCTGCAATTAACAAAAAATACGCCATTTAGAAAATACATATTTGATAACTGTTATTACCATGCTGTCATTAAAAAAAAGAAGCTTTGTTTGACAACACAAATGCCCCATTATGTGCTTTAATAACAAAAAAAAAACAAAAAACACAACAGGAACGGATACAAAATCGGAATTGATAAAGTCATCCGGATACACTAACATACAAAAAATATCAGCAGGAACACGCTTACATAATTAATTACTTTAAAGTTACAACATCATCCAAAAAGAATATTGCAAACAAAATGTGTGAGTCGTCATTATTTATCTTTGTAAAATACACCAACCCATGATTTCATTCTAAACTAAAAAGGTTCAGACAACTCTTCGATTCCAAAAATACATAACGACACAGTCCAGCATAGTCTTTATTTTTCATTGGTAACATACTGTTGTTTGTCGTTTCGGAATATTTGTCCTAGCGATTGTCAGTTTATTTTCGATTTATGATTTCGAATATCCCTTTGCTATCT
This sequence comes from Mytilus edulis, assembly GCF_963676685.1. Lineage (NCBI taxonomy): Eukaryota > Metazoa > Mollusca > Bivalvia > Mytilida > Mytilidae > Mytilus > Mytilus edulis. Next base: position 49,180,266 of record NC_092349.1, on the reverse strand, counting down.
TTCGTCTCTCTCTTACGCAATAAGATGGTGGCGGAAACAATTACTACACCAACCAAAATGAGTATACATGTAGATGTCCATGTAAGTATAAGTCTTTCTTTCTTTCTCTTTCTACCTATTGTGTTTATGTTTTAAAGAAGAAGAAAATATTTGTGGAGGAAGCAATAGTAGCAATAACACACGCGCTGATCGTATTGAGGAATACTGGCAGTTTGTCAATTAGTATAAGAGACACAGACACTTCACTATGCTTGTCATTAGTAGTTTGCAGGATAACTGCCGTACTGTGTTACCGGACAACTTCCGCCTCATGATCAATTAAAATTATAAAAAAAAATCACTCAGATAAGACATTAAATATACACGAATCAAAAAATGTAAAATCAGACTTACTTCATCAATGCGGATGATCGTTGTTTTACCTTCCAGACCTTTCAAAAATAACTGTAGTTCCTTTCCCATTTTCTGTAAGAAAAACAGTATTATTGTTTATGATACAACATGTACAAGTTAAACAGATGTAAACGTAGCAACTTAAACTAACATTGCTACAAATTTTGTATATTGCATGGTATCAAGGTATATTAATAAGAGCACTATTTATAACAATAATGACTTACTTTCCTGTGCGGTTTCAAACGTATGACAATATCAACCGCAACTGTTACATTAGCTTTTAAACGTGTCCAGAAAATACCCGTAGTATTTGTGTCATTCTATTTTAGGAACATGGAAATTTGAATTCTAAAAATAAGATATTTGGTTTATCTCTGTGTTTCTGAAAATTTTCAAATACTTATTGCGTACTTTTATGTTAGTGGAGCAAATGGTTCGACAAATTTATAGGCACTGAAACTAATTCAAAGTTGTCTTTTGTTGTCAGAACGTATAGAATAGAATATTTTAATTTTTCAAATTACAGGACCAATTAAGGCAAAGAACCAGTTACACTTGATTGATATACTTAGCAATTACAACAATAAATATGTGTATGTGAAAACGTTTATTTGGTATATAAACATTGTACATATATTTTATAAATAAATTTAGCATTGCCTAATGCGCGCTGTTGGTGAGTTTTTATAAAGCATGTTGTTTTTTTTTAAGATTGAATTAATTTTATTTTTTTCTAATCAGTGTTTCATATTGTCAATAAAAATGTTACCCGTTTATTTTCATTTAAAAAGTCAGCTTAAACAAATATAGGGTTTAGCAGCGGGTGTAAGTTAGTTATACACCTCGGGATACGGCGTGTCTTTAAACCACTCCAGTCTCCTAAAGCGTCCACATTTCTTTTTTTTTTAAAGGTAAATCATGTTTTATTGATAGTTTTTCACATTTGTTAGTGGATACATCAAATACCGGTACCTTATCCCGGCCTCGTTAACCGTTAGTAGTATATATTAAATTTTGTTAGTGCTTGTTAGTTTAATTTGTTTGTAAAACATACATTTATAAATTATAATATAATCCAACTAATTGCTAGTCAATTACAAATAGAAAAAATTACAATATACAGTCAATTACAAATAGAAAAAAATACAATATAAGCATATATAATTGCAAATCATTCACATTTATAATTACGTAATTGTGTTCCGTATTTGACCTTTACTTTTACATTCTCATAATTGGATACAGTCTACCTGACACATATTATATTGCTTGTTTAGAAAAATCGTGCAAGGTCTTAGTGTAATCAAATAATCGTAACCTGACATGATTGAAGGATAATATAGTTCATGTGTTAATCTTTTCGCTTTTGGATTATTATCAAAAGGTAAGATATTATATGTTTATTATAATCGAAATATGAATTTATTGTCTTTCCCCATAATATGTACCTTATTGTGTTTTGATTTAAAGTTTTAGAATAGGTGTAATTTATGGGTTTTTCTTTACGGCCGCTGAGATGTCAAATTTAATTTTGCATTTATAGTATTTCGTTTTAAAGATACTTGAGTAAATATTTTGTGCGTTATGTTTCGAAACTATATATGAATATTATGTTTACGTATTTTATAATCTAACAGTTTAAAGAAATTTTTGAAATTTGCGAATTAGATTACTTTTACGTTTTTTTACACATCTGTTAACTTCAAAATATAATTCAAATTCTTTTTTGAAGATGTTGTATATGTCGGCGGATTTTGTTCTTTGTTCTGACGTGTAAAATGATTTGTAAATTGAGAAACCTATCAACGTTATAATAAGATTTATGTCATTATAATGTCGGTCTCCTATTTTATATCCAAAGACTATATCTATTAAGTTTATTTTCTTACAGAAGTTTATGATATTCATTTTATCTGTTATTTTATTCCACAAGTCTTTTAAAAATTCACAATCGATAAAAAAATGTTGATAATTGTCTGTGCATTTGCATAAAGCACACTCTGACGTATTAGATATTTTCCATTTGAAAAGATTTTCTGTGTTCGGCAATATATAGCTAAATAATTTCCATTTATAAACTTTAAGTTTGTTTGTGTATATTTCTTTGTTTGTAAATGATAAGGAGTGTCTAATTTGTAATGGTTTTACGCCTAATATTCTTTGCCATTTTATTATTCCAATGTTTGGAGTTATTTTGTTTTTTATAAAATGTTGATAGACGGTTTTGTTATCAAGATCTGCTAAATTTATTTCTGTTTCATTCATTCTAATTATTTTTTCGTTAATACTAACTTGGGTTTTAACAGATTTATTTGTTTTCAGGATATCTATCCAACATTTTGGAATAGCTTTTTTTAGTATTGATAGTTCGGCTATCCAGTTGTGTTTTATTTCTAACTTACGCAGTATTGTCTTTTCGTTGATTTGACCGTTTTCGTCAATAATTTCATTAATATAGATTATATTGCTTTTGATCCAATTGAGCATCAATAATGGTTTATTTTTTATTTTTATGTTTTTATTACCCCATATAATTTCTTTGCGTATTTCTCTAAAGTTAGTGGGTGATTTAGTTTGACCTCCACCTTTCCGTATCCAGCATTTTACAATATCCAGATAAAATTCTGGTAATTCAGTTGTAATTTTAAGTAGTTTTAAATTTTTAAGTTCTAAATTCATTTTGAAGATAAGGAAGTTTTTTCCGTATTTATCAAAAAAGAATCTCGGAATAATTGACCAATTTTCATGTTTTGACTCCATTAATCTTGATACCCATTTAATTTTAAGTGTATTAAAGTAGCTGTCGATATCTATCATATTGAGTCCTCCTGTATTGTAATCTGCTATGAGAGTTGACCTTTTTAATTTGTCTTGTTTACCGTTCCAAATAAAATTAAAAATTTCTCTTTCTAGATTGTCGCTGTACGTTTTATTTATGACTGTCATACTTGCTAAGTATGTGAATTGTGGAATAATGAGTGATTTGATTATAAGAATTTTACCGATGATAGTAAGATGTCTTTTTTCCCAAGATTTCATGAGTTTTTTGCTTTTTCAAATTTGTGTTCCCAATTTAGTTTTGCGCATTCTGCTTTATTTGTGCCGAAATATAATCCTAACACTTTAACGGGTTTATCTGTGAATTTTATATTATCTACTTTATCTTTACAATTTTTCAGTTTTCCTATCCAAATGCCTTCCGTTTTGTTTTTATTTAATTTAAGACCAGAAAATGTGCCAAATATTTCAATAACGTTTAATGCTGCTATAATTTCATTTTTTGATTTAAGAAACAGAGTGGTATCATCTGCTAACTGGGAAATTTTCAGATTATGTTTTGAATGGTCAAGTTTGATTTCAAAACCTTTAATGTTATAATCATTTCTTAATTTACATGCCATGATTTCAACTGCGATCACAAAGATCATGGAAGAGCAGGGGCATCCTTGACGCACCCCCCTTTTTAGACTAATTGGTGCAGAGATCCCTCCATTATTGAATACAGAGCTATTTATATCAGAATATAAAGTTTTGATCCAGTTAATAAATGAACTATTAAAGCCGAAATGTTCGAGAGTTTGGTACATAAAGGTCCATTTTAAGGTATCAAATGCTTTTGAAAAGTCAAGAAACAAAATTGCACCTTCAACATTGAATTTGTCGGCGTAATCTATGATGTCTTGTATTTGTCTGAGATTAAAGCCAATATATCGTTTTTTTATATATCCTGTTTGGTCTGCATTTATTATTAAATTTAGTACATTTTTTATTCTTTGAGCTAATGTGTAAGATATTATTTTATAGTCTGAGTTTAATAAGGAGATTGGCCTATAATTTGAAAGATCTAGTGGATCATTCTTTTTGTATATAAGATTAAGAATACTTTGTCTTTGAGAAAATGGTAGCTTTTGCCTGTCGTAGCTTGTATTAAAGATGTTAACAAGGATTGGGCCTAATGATTGCCAAAACTTTTTATAGAAATTTGTTGTGATACCATCTTTACCTGGGCTTTTATTTGGTTTTAAATTATTTACTGCTAATGTTAATTCTTCTATTGTAACATATCCGTCACACGTCTGACTTTCGTGTTTTGATAATTTATTTTTTACTTCGGTACTGTTAATATATTCCCATGATTGGGCTATGTTTTCATTTTCTTTTGAATATAGTTTTTCGTAAAAATCCTTTTCAATTTGAAGTATTTTACTTTGATCTGTAACAATATTTCCTTGGTCATCTTTTAGTTTTATTATTGTTTTTTTTTTTGTTTGTTTATTTTTTTCTAGGCCTAAAAAGTAAGCTGTATTTTTTTCGCCTTTTTCTACCCAATCTTGTTTCGATCTTAATTGGGCGCCTTTAGCTTTATATTCATAATGTTTTTCTAACTGATTTTCAATTTGATTTATTTTTTGCAAAATATCGTTGTTTTCATTTTTCTGATATTTTTCGGTTAAGATTGTTAAATTCTTTTCCATTTGCTTTATTTCATTATTTTTATTGTAAGCTCTGCTTTTGCAATAATTTATTGTAAACAGTTTAATATCAAGTTTAATCGCGTCCCAAAGAAGATGCACATCCGTAGTTGTGTCTTGCATAATTGTTTTGTATTTTGCAATAATTATTTCTATTTCTTTACAATATTCATTTTCTTCTAAAATGGAATTATTTAATTTCCAGTATCCTGGACCTCTACTCTCGGCCGTTACGCTTTGTAATTTTAGAGACACGCCTTGGTGGTCAGTGCTTTTTATTAGTGCGGGTCTTATGTCGCTTGATTTTGTATTGAGCACAAAATCTTTATTTATTAAAAAGTAATCAATTCTACTAGCTTGACTGAAGTTTTGTCTTTTCCAGGTATACTGTATTTTTTTAGGATTTAAATATCGCCATATATCGATTAGATTGTGTGTTTTCATTAAAGATTTTAAACTATTTACTGGTTTTTTGCGTTTTCCTTTAGTAAGTTTTCTATCTAAGTTTGATAGTGCATCGTTCATGTCGCCGCCTATTATTACCGTTCCAATTGCATAATTACTTATGAAATCAGACAGATTTTTAAAGAACTTGTTTCTTTCCGTTTCTATGTTTGGTGCATATATGTTAATGAGCGAATAAATTATATTTTCTATTTCTATGTTATAAAGCATGTTAAGGTTTGTAATGAGGGTTTGTACAATTTGCCAAATTTTATATTTAGATTAAGAATGTACGAATAAAACAGTTTACTGAGCGTCACTGATAAATCTTTCTTGTAGATGAAACGCGCGTCTGGCGTATTAGATTTTTAGCCTGGTACCTTTGATAACTATTCATAAGTCTACATTTATTCTTGTGTTGTTTATTTGTGTATTTCTCAGTCCTGAATATCCTTGTATTTATTTGTACTGTAGTCTTGTCATTTTATGTTGTCCTTTCAGTGTTATATTTGATATTGCCATACACGCGGTATTAAAATGTCCTGTTCTAAGTCAGGAAAATGACAGTTGTTATCTTGTAGTTCGTTTCTGTGTGTGCTATATTTTCGTTTGGGTTTTTTTGGTGTTTTTTTTCTTATAGTTGATGTGTTTTCCTCGGTTTTAGTTTGTTACCCGAATTCATTTTCTCTCAATTCATTTATGACTTTCAAACACCGGTATGCTACTGTTCCCTTTATTTAAACCCGAAATTTAAAGAAATTAAAACACCGACACGTACGTTCTTATAATTTACCATTCGAAAAAAAAACCACCACAAACACGACCACACTACACTTCATGAAGTACAATATCAATCAACACAATTTTTACAACAGAAGAGAGGAGACTTTCCTACCGCTCAAATAAAGTCAACAATCCGGTGTATATTGCAATTTATCATTGGTGATGTCATAGAAAATGAAATAAGGATGTAATTTTTGACTAACTATTTTCGAATAGTTAGACAATCAAATACAGATGATATCTATGAATTGTTTGAAGAATACAGATATCTAGAAATGTTAGAGGATTTTGAAAACGAAAACAAACAAAATTGTTTCGTCTATTGTTTCACAGAGGTTATGTGATAGCGCGTATCAATTTTCCGACTTCAACATGTAAATACAAAAGCAAAAATGTATATGTATCTACATTGCAGCTTAATTTGCGCGGTAAATATTTAAGCACATTTGCATGTATACAACAAAACATCTATAAGACCGGTTGTAAATTCAGCTGTGAAATATATTATCCAAAATGACTTAGATATATTTTGTTCCCCTGTGTTTCACTTGAAATTCTTTCTGTGCCCCATACATAGGCAGATTTTGAACTCATGTTTTGAATATTGTGTTTCAACAAAGATCATCAAAATGAATGAGATGTTAAAAAACACCTCTTAAAAATAGAAAAGAAGAGACAAACCAGAAGAAGCAATATCTATGTACTACATTTGCGTTTTTAACAGTATATACCCTTTTATAATTTTTATATAAAAAAAATGTTTTCTTGAAATAATGTCAAGGATTTGTCTTTGTATAGCCACCATTGATCATGTTGAGCACAAGAAAAAATTAAAGCAAATCTACTTTTTGTAACAGTTATTTAAATTTTTGATTAGGGCCTAATTCTAAACATTAAAAAAAAATGATTAAAAAACCCCGATTCTATCAAAGTTTGTCGAAATGCGAATTATATCAAATTTTTGGCTCGAATCTTTGAAAACGTTTTTCCTTTCAAATTTAATTGTATTATAATTTTTGAAAGTCATCTGTTTGAATGGGTATGATGAACTCACCATACCAGGTCAGATGCAGGACTTGTCGATAAAGGGTAACATTATCTAATCAGATATTAATGTCAACTGTATTTGAACTATACTATAATCAGAAAGTAAACACATACACACTTACCTTTTGGAACACAAATGAGTGAAAGTATAATAAATGGTTTAGCTAGCTTTAAAACCAGGCTAAATTTATCATTTTCTATATAGGAAAATGCCTATATGAAGTCAGGACAAATGACAGTTGTTATCCATCTGTTTGATGTGTTTGAGATTATGATTTTGCAATCTGATTACAGAGTTTCCGTTTTGAATTTTCCTCGGAGTTCGATATTTTTGTTATTTTACTTTTGGCAGTTTTGACTTTTTATTTTATGTTTCTAAAACTGTTCCATTTTGTTGCCATACATTCACTTGCACGTGTGAGCACCCACGGAGAGTGACTATTAATGACGGAGTTATTGTACGATTTCGCATATTTGTAAAATTCAGGCAAAAATAAAAAAAATGATTGTTCCATTCAGATAACTAATTAGGTACTATATAGTAATTGTTTGACTAGTTAGGTTGCCTTGTTTTAACATGTACATATGTTATATAATTTTGGGAATCCTATTTCTGCAGTCATAATTGGTTTTTCCTCGGTATATCGATTAATCTATTTTTAAAACATGGACAATTATCCTCGTAAAATTGATTTAGAAACTAAAAATAGATTTACACCTGTCAAGTGCACTTAAACAACATCTTTTCAAGAGGTAACACACTTTTTGATAGATAAGTGAGGGACGTTAATGCAATATTGACATTTAAGTTCCATACGTATCAAAAAACAGAATAAAGGTTGAAAACGTTTTTGAGAATTCTGTTGATTCTTTTAATAAATTGTGAAATTACACAAAACGTTAAAACGGTATTTTTTTCTGATAAATAATAACGTATGTTTTCATTTAAATATTTTATGTAATTGCATTGGAGGGAGACAATAAAAACATATTTTCTGAGTATCACACAGTCATAACACAAAATAATTTACGGATTAAAGTAGTCTAATTTCAATTATTTTATTTTTAAGACGTTATAATGGTTGTTCTGATTATATGTATACACACAAATAGTCTAAAATTAAAAATTAAAACAAATCTCAAACCTTTTAAAACTTGCAAAATTGTTATTAGCTGATAGTTTACTACTATTTGCATGAAGCTTTAGATATAGGAAGATGTTGATTAAGTATCCTTGTTATATGGGAATATTGAATATTTTACTTACTAGATAATTATAAAATTATCTAAAAGAAAAAAGACACGATCGCATTGCTCCTCAATTTCTGTGTCATTATTAATCGTTGCATAACAATTGTTATGGATTTTGGGATTAACAAAAAAAGCAGGAATGTAAATGTCAAACAAATGACAAATTTTCCATATGAACTTTGTAACTTTGGCAAGACCACGAAATCAAATATCAACGAAATTGCAAGTTTTTCTCACTCCATAAACATGATAAACGTAAATGAATTAAAAGTACTATAATGTTATCAAGTTCGTCAAATATAAAAAATGAACAATTTAGAGAGTAAATCAGGACTTATTCTAACCATGGGAGTATAAAATAATGTCGCAATTCTGTCAACTTTCAATAATAATTGTTTGTGGATGCACTTCTGATATTTTCCGAAAATAGGATATTTTTACAACAGGAATGGAAATACAACTCAGTTATTTTTAGCTTCATTTGATATGAAACTGAAAGTTAAATATATGACCTTTTTGGTTTTTTAAATCGTTTAATTGGAAGACACTGTATATGTTTTTATGTAAATACGATATAATCAAAGCACCATTCAACATGTTCAATCAGCGCCTTAATACGGAGTATATGTCTGCCAGTGGATACGACATCAATGTCTTATCATGATTTTCTTGATAGACAGGTGCTGCTTACAAGGAAGGTTTTAACAAAGAGTTTCAATTGTTTACGTTGAAATCTTCCTATTGTAAGTTTAACGGACGCCGTATCGAGTTGGTTGACTGTTATGGATTATCTTTTTCACAGATGGTTGCGAATTAGTTCATAGTGTAGTTTTAAACTACTATGTCGTCCCCTTTTCCCGAAAGTGATCCTCCGAATTAGACTTTTAACGTGGTTTGTTCGAATATCAGCAACACCACGGGTGCAACATGTGGTGCATGATCTGCTTAAACTTCAATAGCACCTAAAATTACCCCACCCCAAGTTTTTGGTAGTTTTGATTATTTATTAGTGGTCTATGTTAAGTGACGGGAACTATTGTTTATCTGTCTTTCTTCATTTTTTTTGCAATCTAGTTGTCAGTTTGATTTCGACTCAGGATTTTGAATGTTCTTCTAGTATCTTTCGCTGCCTCTCTTTTTCATTGTTTTCGAATAGCACGATATTTTCTTTTCATTGTCCGATTTGGGAACTGAAAAAAGAGGGAAAAGTACCGAACTCCATATATGGCTATTATATTACTTATTGACCACAGTAATTAATACACAAAAACGCACTATATACCCTTACTATACAGATAATTATTTAAATCAGATCATGACAAAAATTGGATTAAGATATAAATATTACTTGCGAGGTTTGAGTGCAGAAAGATCAAATACCCGACAGCAATTATTTTTTACAGTATTCTGTACTATAAATACTATTATCCTATAGTGTTTTGTATGAGTGTACAATGATTATCTGTATAATTCTATAATGATAACGACCTATTATCGCCAACTAGTATAATCGCAATATATCTACCTTTAGTACAAACGCAGTATTACACAAAAAACGGCTGTTCCAAGGTTACGACTAACTTATTTATACTGCCAGATATTGTCAATTTTCAACATCAAAATCCTAAATTTACGAAGGTAAAGATTAAAATACAATATATTTATCTCTATTCTACAGCAAAATAAATAAATCTGTCTATTTCAATTAAATTTTCATGGTACAATTTCCGCGAAATGATGTTATTGTCTAGTCATGGTAACGAAACAAGGTGACGTCACAAATATTTTTCCTTAAACAAAAATTCAAATGTAAATATCGGGCATTTTAAAGCTTCTTGTACGCCTCAGAACGAATAAAATTACATTGGAAGAAAATATATGTCAGTGAGAAATGCGATTAGAAAAATAATCATTGAATTATATAATATTATTGATATTATCGAAATTGGGTAAAACGAAAAAACAGCCAAAACAGTATCGTATGTATAGATTCACGGTTAACAAAATTACCGAATTTCTCCTATTAGAATCGAAATAATTCGTCATAGATACCAGGATTGATATATTATATTTGCATATGACGCGCGTTTCGTCTACGAAAGACTCAGCAGTTACGCTCGAAAAGTTGAAACATTGAACATTGAAATACATCACACTGTATGACATAAAATGAAACGTGATACATATGTACAGGATCTTTGTTTTGTTTATTTTGACAAATACAACGAAACGTCCATAGAACAAACGGACAGGGGCACACATGTAAGACGGACAGGGATACATAAGTCTACGCCTATCCTTTGAAGCTAGAGTTTAATTAACATTGATGTACGTTTCAGGGAAATAGTTTTTAAAGTGCCGACTGACAATTTCAATACATGTCTATAGTTTAAAACTGTATGCTACAGTTCAGCTGTCGTTGGATTATTTATTCCTTTAATTTGCATTGATCCATACTCCAAATTTCCATTTATTCATTTGATTAGAAATACCATCTTTTATTTCATATTCAAAGTGACAATAGTTGTTAAAGTTTTAAACTTATGAATTTAAACAATACTAAAATCCCTAAACAATATTTACTTCTTTTTTATTTCTATCAGTTTACATACAATAAAACTGCTATCATGAATATGCAAAATAATTAAAAGTTTGTGTGTGTTCTGTCGTTCTTAAAAAAATCACAATATTTGAATGCTTTCTCTTCAAGTATATCTAGTAGTGTCAGTCCTCTCCATTTAATGTTGCAATCTACTTAATTGTTCATAAACAATTCGGGGTATTCGGGGCAGATAAGACGCGTCAGCCAAATGCACCCACATGATCTGTTTGATTAAAGTATGTGAACAGAGTCGATCATTTCAACACATCCACTATATCAACAAAGGAGTAGGTTGGTAAGAGCCGATGTTGGCTTCATATTTCAGGTTCATCTGACACTTTTTAAACACTTAAATGTCTATTTTAGTTGATTCAATTAGTTTATGTGAAAGACTTTTTTAGCCATTAAAAACGCTCCGATTCAAGCTTTAATATGAAAAATCTATCAAATATGTCAAACAAAATGTCGTTTTACAGATGGTATTTGTCAAAAACAAAAGTGGCCGCATCCGTGTTCTCAACCTTTATATATGTTATGAATTATCATCAAAAACAACTTTCATTTCAATATTAAGAATGAAAACAAATGCGGCCACTTTCATTTTTGACAATTACCATCTGCTAAAATGCTAAAATTGTGAAGATTTCAGTAATGTAGCAATACTTGATGATGCTAGTACCCGATATACATGATATATGTGCATTGTATTGTCAAAAATAGTCCATATTTATATAGCATAAGCATTCTACTTTCCAATAAATAACTAAAAATTAACATTTTTAACAATTTTGTAAGACTGCTATATTTTGGGGCCAAAAAAGGGTTTTACTGGACCTACTCCTTTGTAGTCAATCTATGGTCCTTGCGTACGAAAATTTACATGTTTGAATGTCAGTTGAATGACTTCATATCTCTGATCAGACTGCAGGCTGCCCAATTTTATCAATATAACATCTAGGTTGTAATGTGCCATTGACAACTACCAAAGTTTATAGTTTAAATTAACTACAAATAGTATCGAATACATGCACCGATGAAACAAAGCGGAGATTCATCGGAGAGCACAAATTATGTTTAGTTTCACCGATGTTTTAGTTGTCGCATTGCCCATTGCTGTCAATTTTGTTCTTGAAACGGAGACGAACAGAGTCTTTTATAGAAAATCTTTCAGTGAATTTGACTACATTTCCATGACGTCCAATACTTTGGTTTTTGGGTAACGTTGTCGTTGTGAATAGATTGACGTTATTTAGGGGTCGCAAAATTTACTTTTTATTAATGTATTCCATTGTGGTTGTCTGTGTAAATATCCAAGGGGTGATTGAAAAATCTGTATGGTCACAAGGAAAAAACAGATTTATTACAGAAAAGGATCGCTTTTAATTGTAATTTGTTGTTACTATCTTCGTTGGAACCGTTTTAATAAAAGCCTTCATAACCAAATTGATGCAAATAATTGTCGTCTATTTTGTCTTTAATAATCATGTTTAAACATGGGTCTTCGATGCTCATTTAATTTTTACATGTATTTGATCTAACCTTACAACATTTTATTTAATGATAAGTCTTTTGTTTACCTAACGTGTGTCTGTTGTACTCAATGTTCAACCTGGTATCTATGGTGAGTTGATTTAGATATGATCAATGAAAACTTTTAGATCTAGTAAATTAATTCAGGGCAGTAGTGATGGTAGTAGTAAACCGATGTTAAAATCACATAAATCCATTCAAATCAATACCATATACATTGCATGCATTTGCAGCACTATTTTTGATTTCCCTTCATGAGGAACATTTAAACCAATTATTTGAAATCCAGAGTTCTAGAAAAACCCTCATAATTAGGGAGCTATGTTAACAAAGGGATAAGCATTTTTTAGCCAAATCCATCTTAGGTTAACTTTGACCTAGGAAGTTGAAATCTAAGGTTCTTGATAATTTTAAAATTTATAAACGACCATTTCAAATCTATGTTAAAACAATATTAAATAGCCACAAAACCGATTGTGTTGGTAGGGTAATCGACGCCGGCTTTGTAAGTCTTACTTGCAATGCAAATAATTAATACTAAGTAACAATCGAAAATAAGACACAGCGACAAAATATTGTTAAGTCTAGAGAATAGTGAAGTTGATAATAATAACGATTATAGTTTGAAGCCTTCTATGTTTGACAATATCGAGATCATGGAATATATCAGATTTTTAAGTTTCGGCAGTGTCATAATCGTTAAAGTACTGGCATATATGAGATGAATTTACTGATTAAAATGTGAAAATAGGGTATCGTCAGCCTTTTACACACCGTTCTTGGTAATTAAAATTCTTGTATTGTATAAAAAAAAAAATTATCAACCTAAACATATATGTACCTTGTGTCATGTTTATTTTTATACTTTTAAGGATACAACTAATGATTCAATTCAGATACAATGTAGGTATAGGAATTTGGTTACATTATAAACATGAAAGGGCCAATATATGAGTAAATAGAAAATAATAAATACATTTTATTTGAGAATATGTTCGAGACTTTAATAAATATTTATGCAAATAAAACATAACATCAAAGGTATGTCGTTTCTTTTTATCTGTTTTCTTTCAAAGTTGTGCCTACAACATGGAAAGTATTAGCATAATGAATGCAAGCAATATACCTCAATATCAAATCAAATGTATTTCACTTTCAATTAAAAGTTTATCTTAAATAAATGTATATTTATATAACAATGTGTAACCAACAGTCGCGTTGTCATTCAGTTTAAGTGTTATTTTCAATGTTGTGCAACCAAATGGCCTTAGAAACCCTTAAATTGATTCAAATAAAAAATTTACCACAATCAACAATAAAAACAAATTGAAATTGACATCATACACAAACAATAAGTCACAGAATATACAGAAGAATGTAACAAATGGGGGCGATACTTTGGCAAAATAATACATTTCGAAAAGTTAGATTGTAATGGACATAAACCCATCATTTTTTTTTAAATAAAACTACTTTTATACACTTGATAAATGGAAACAAGTAAAACCTAACATGAATAATTCATCATACGTTTGTGTTACCCGATCCCCCAGGCTCATGCATGTGTCATCAATATTTAATAAATTAAAATGAGGTTAAAGCCAATCTTTGATTTATTGTATACCAAGTTATGTGCAAGTACACGTGTAACTAGTTTTCAAAAAATATATAGAACATGTACAGTCACCATAAAAGAGCAGTCAAAAATGTCATCGTATCCACTTTAAACAATCTGACAAACAACATGAATGTCAATTATCAATACAAAATTAAATCTTAAATCACACTTAAATAATGATATAAACCAATAAAGTGACTTAAAGCGAATCATTGGGGGAAAATAATGTTTATCCATTTTTTTTAACTAATGCATGTATATATCATAAACTTATAGTCTTCTGTGCACGATTTTACAATTTTTTACGCATCCATATTGTATAATCGCTAAAATGATTTCTCATGGTCTGCTATAAAGTGAAAATATGGCAACAAAGAAGCACAGATATTACGCACGAGTATAACATGTACAAATATTTCATATAGTTTATTCAAATTAAAGATCCATGCGTATTGCGATCACCGGATCATTTTTACACTGAGTTCACGGCATACGGTAATATATTGACGAATTGTTAAAACTATATAACGAAGGCAAACAATAAAAAAACTTAGCGTGTTCTTAATTTGGACAAATTGTAGAATTTTTTTGCGAAAAAGGGATATTTGAATAAGCATAACAAACATATGCATCATCTCTTTTTTAATTTGAAAGACTTTGATGACTTTAAAGAGCACACAATTAAATGATATGAACGCTTCAAAATGTTGCATAAGAAATACACTTATAAAATGAAGTAAAAAAACGTCAACACTTAGGAAACACCAGAAGATTTTTTTATTATTTTAGAAGTTGTATTTCATGAGCGATTTTCAATGATATATAATAATATCTTACCACATAATACATTGTACGTGTTTGCAAGCTTTATCCACAAACAAGGCTTCCCCTTCTACAGTCTTTCCCACAGCCAATAGAACAGCACATCAGTCCGTATTTACAGCTACCTGGTGTACACATTTCAGCACAATGGCTAATTGTACCAGGAGGGACAGGCGGACATCTCATTCTACATGGTGATGGTACTGTTCCACCTGCATATAATTTGATATAATTGGTATGTCAATTCTATTTTTTCATTGCTAAATTACTTATCATTCAACTCTAAAGAACGTTATATAATATGAACAAAATTATGTCAGAAAAGTTGATTCCCAAATAAGTGTGTTTTCTTCTCATGTTTTCTACTTTACATTAATTATTTACACTCGTCTGAATTTTTTTCGTAAGAAATTACAATTAATTACACAGTAACCCGATATCTGATTTCATCGTTTCGATCAAATTCAGTTTTATTTTTTCCATTAATTCATACAGCTTAATGTGTTTTTTTTTCATTTTATACTTGTTTATATACAAAATCGATAAACATGCTCTTGTCAGCAAGAATATTATTTGTTTAAGTTTCAATAATTATATTAGATGTATGTTTCATTTTAATACGTTATTCGTATTGACTAAGGCTAAATGCACATCACGTGTAATTCCTAAGCAATTGAATTACACAATAAAACTTATCATTTATGATAAAAAGAGGTTCGACAATAAAGTGCACAGATGAAATATATATATAAAAAAAAAGATAAAAATTCGTGTTTTCATGATCCCTGCTAAAAAATAAATTATTAGTATTAAATGCTTCTGTTTGTAACTTCATAGTTGTAAAAGCGTTGACCGTGCGCATATTTGTAGACGAAACCCTACCGCGGTTCATACAAAATGTACTTCTGTCAACGCTTTTACACCACAATGAAGTTCCAAAAAGAAGCATTCAATTCTTAAATATTAACATTGACTTTTTGATATTCCAAACATTCAACACGTTTAAAGGTATTTACATTGAATGTTGGAAAGGACAATATACTCTAAACGGTTACATCACTGTCAAAGGTTAGGGGAAAGTTCGGATTCCACTGACATGTTGAACTACGTCACATTCTGTATGTGTGTAACTGTCAGAAGTCAGGAGCCTTCTGTTAAGTGGTTGTCGTTTGTTGCTGTGTTACATATAAATTTTTCGTTAGTTTTTTTGTACATTAATTAGTTGATTTGTTAATCGTTTGAAAATTTTCTATTAGTGAGCTTTAGTGACTATGAGATTTGGGCTTTGAAGGCCGTACGATGACCTATAACTATTAATTTCTATGATGGTTGGTCTCTTGTGGAGAGTTGCATTCATACCACATCTTCTTTTTTACATCTATGAGTAGAAATTCTATATTATTAATTGAACACTAAACTTCTTTAAGGTAGTATCAAAAAGTCTGGTAATAGATATTCATCTTTTCCTTTTCCGGTCAATATTTTAAAAGACCACAAAAGTTCCAAAATGAGCTAACTAGATTTAATAGAAATAGACAAAAAAAATCACTAGTTAATTTTAAAATGCAGGTCATGTGCATAGCAGCATAGGCTTATCAAGTCCAAAACATATTTAACTCATATCAATATTCCTAATAAATCCATACTGTCTTTAGTGTTTTCTGCTAAAGTGTATGTATCGACATTATCTATACAAACGATATACATTAAGGAAGATGTTATGATAAAACCACCGAGTCTTTTTGTTTACAGATAGTTATATCGCTATTTAAAGTGTCTCGTCGGATAAAACTAATATTACAAGTTATATCAAACATGTCAAAGGTACCTGGATAATAAATAAATACGACAGATGCGTGTTTCGTATACATTATACTCTTATGTCGAATCATTTAACGAAATTGACGGACTTATTGAACGAAGAAAATAACTGTGCTTAACTACATCTTAAATTGAGTAGAAAACATATACATACCCGATGCTTCAGTATTGAAGTCAAATATCAGAACAATACTGAAAATGATCCTGCAAGCTAATGTGAACATTGTTTTGTATATAATTTATCACAGCAACTGCATGATCTTTTATATGAACATACCTTGTAAAATAACCGCTATTCAACAAGCGAGTCATATAAAAAAAAGAAAAAAAAACTCCCTTCAAATCCGCGTTCAGTTTGTTTAGTAAACATGTTATTTTCCACATTCAATTAATCTTGCTTTTACAAGTACATGAAAACAAAAACATTCAACAATTTACCACATGAACCTTCCTGATGTTTTATTGTATTTTCATCAAGACTTACGACATAGTCATTTATACATTTTCGTATCTATCTCCAATGAATCTCTTATATAACATGTCAACTTTGATTAATATAAGGGCATATCCTTTTAATAAATCTTTATATTTTGAAGTTAAAACATTTTTGTTTTGTCATATTCATAGTACTTGCTACTTAATAAATGTGTTTGTACATGTCAAATTATCATGAAGTGCAATTCTGCTGTAACATTACTGTCTAAGTTTATATATATATATTAGATGCAGGATAATGCGTTATTTGAGTATAACACTTTTTCAGTTCACATTCTCGTTATGCTTTCCAAGTAATATGTTTAATAACAAATCAATGTAACGATCCAGTCAACTTCGGCAATAAACGCAAAAGTTAATTAGCTTGCGATCGACAACACTGCATCAAATAGTATTTGACGATAAAATGTAACAGATGTGAAATAAGTATAAAAAAACCTGCATATTATCATTAGTTTTGTATAAAATCTATTGTAAAGTTGAATAATTTCATTAATATTTCAAGAAACTCGTTTATTTTTATAATATAAAAGCTTCTTATAATAACCTGCATGCAACACAAAACACAAGGCAATACATTATTGGTGAAGTTTATATCAAACAATTGTCATTAAAACTTAAATACAAAACCTACATTTGAACCCAAACAGCTCGAAAAATATCAAATAAGACTTATTACCGAATTTGTACCAACATAAGCAACTCGACGGGTGTCATATGAAGAGTAGGATATCCTTACCCTTCCGAAGCACATGATATCTTATGGCAAGCCGTTCTCGTCAAAACTATGTTTAAACCCTTTTTTCGACAAAAATACACACTGAGATTTAAAAACCTAAAATAACACACTGAGAAATCGAAATTAAACACTGAGATTTAAAAAAATAAAACACACACACTGAGAATTCAAAATTACACACTGAGATTTTAAAAAGACACACTGAGATGAAATAAATTGAAAAACCAACACTGAGAATTGTTAATTACACACTGAGATTTCAAAAATACACACTGAGATTAATATGCAAATTACTAATGAATATTCATGAGATGAATAATTCAACAGATTAATATCTTGATCTCAAGAACTCTTGTCATTATAATGAAATGCGATTCCTTCAACCAACATTCGTATTAAATTTCAAGACTTAACATCGCTCATATTCATAAGTTTGTTGCCTATAATTCAATGTAATTCAGATCATTACTACTACCAGTAATTAAACATGGGTCCCTTTTCAAAAGTCTTCCAACAGTTTCCTTGATGTTGCTAGTTGATCTTTTATATTTTTGTTACGTTTATATGCTATAATAGACACTTGGGTAAAAATTTCACTGCATTCTTTTGCAGATTGTTCCAATGTTTTCTTATAATTTTAATAAAGTTTTTCACCATTTGGTTGTATTTTGTAATAAGAGTAAGTGGGTATTTTTCTTGTTCTTGTATTTCTAAAGTTTTTTTTATTAATAATTTGGAACCAAATCGAAGGACTAACGAGTTCTGTTCCCTTGTTGTTTTAAGCTTGTAATAGATTCAGATTAAGTATGCTAATTAGATATGTGCGCATAAAAATTGCGCACAAATCTCAGTGTGTAATTTTAAATTCTCAGTGTGTAATTTTAAATTCTCAGTGTGTAATTTCAAATTCTCAGTGTGTGTTTTCAGTTTATTTATTCTCAGTGTGTCTTTTTGAAATCTCAGTGTGTAATTTTCATTTCTCAGTGTATAATATTTAATTCTCAGTATGCATTTTTCATTTTTGTAATCTCAGTGCGTCTTTATGAAATCTCAGTGTGTAATTTTTAATTCTCAGTGTGTAATTTTCAATTCTCAGTGTGCGTATTGAAGTTTTTAAATCTCAGTGTGCTTTTTTTTGTAATTCTGAGTGTGTAAATTTTTCGAAAAATGGTTTAAACATAGTTTTGACGAGAACGGCTTGCCATTATATCACCCCTAATTTTGGTTTGGTTTGTGTTGTTCTTTTTCTATGTTGAGTTTCGTGTATAATTGTTTGTCTGTTTTACTTTTACTTGTTTAGGCATGGCTTTGTAGTTAATGTTATGAGCTCAAATGTCCCTGTGGTATCTTCCCCCTCATGTATTAGTTCATATCAAAATCATTTTTGTTTATAATTTTACCTTTTATTTCAAATAACCAAAACCAAATACTTATTCATGAAAAAACCGCGTTTATAATTAACAAATAAGGCCGAACGAACAATGGTCGAGCTGACCTCGGCTTAGCGTGTAATGTGAGCAAACCAACTATAGGTCAGCCTTCTAACAATACGTACAATTGTTAAGTAAGCAAGCTATAATTGAAAAAGAAAAATATTTAAAGACAATGTACTTTTAGTTGAAGCGTGCTCTCTAGCTTCCTATCCCTTAACCTGGAATAATTATGTAATAACTTACTTAAAGCATTTGAACATGTACTTAACTCGTAAGATAGTTTAACTATGAAGAATAAGAAAATAAAACGAGTAACAAAGAAAAAAAATGAAATTTGAATTTAAAATCACTCACAGTTAATACATAACTGGGATGCAATGTGTAGTCACATTCGTTATATGTCAAGGTAAACGTTAGATTATAGAAATCCGTTGAACATGATTAAGGTTAAGGCAATACGTAGCCAATTAACAATAATGTTAAATTAAGAAAATACTCTTGAAGAATGAGTGAATTTTAAGGATCACGTAGATAACATGGATCATATCTTGATTTAAACGCTTTAGTTAGCAATACAGTTAGGAGTTTAGTTTCGCATTTTGGATTTTTCAAATAGGAAAGTTAATGTGTAATAAAATTAATTTTTAGACAGATGAGTGCTAATTTAGCCTTCAAAGATGGTTTATAAGTGCATCAAGATTATTTTTTATACATGTTTTATGGGCTGTTTTCTGTTTGACAATGCGTATTTTCATAGTTAGGCCGGCCATCGGTTCAGAATTAATGTACTGTTTACAAACACTCTTTTTCTACACGAAGTTTTTTACGCAATTTTACAAAAAAAATGAGATGAAAGACATATGGTTTTCATTGGATTTGCTGAATGATATATGTACACAGTTATAGAAAAGGTATTTCTTCAAGCGATTGAAATTCTACTTTTAGCCACATTTTGGGGAAATATGTGACATCTCCCCCCCCCCCCCTTTTTGCAATATTTTATAACAAATAAATGCAGATTGTTGCCATGGATACACCAAAACGAAATTATATTTTACCATTTTATATACTGGATATAAAATCTATGGAAGATTCTGATTACATACATACATGTATGCCCATATATGACACAAACAGTAAGCTTGATATTGCAAGAAAGCAATGAAATGGGGATGGTAAAATTCATAAGCTTAGGGCAAATTTTAGTATTATTTCCTCACTGTTTATTGCTACCTTATGGTATACTTACCAAGCTCAGTATTGTATAATTTAAAACTTTTCATGCCACAAATCTATTGATATTTAGATTCTAAATCAACTTCTGAGTAAAAGAGGGACGAAAGATACCAAAGGGACAGTCAATTAAGTGTTTAAAAATGACAATATATGTCAATTTTATTGTTTACAGTCCTTAGCAGCCAAAATTAGACATTTTGACACAAGGCTTATATTTGTACTCTATCGGCTTAACTCATGCTTCTGATGGATTGGGCTGCATGTAGAAGCCTAAGTATTGAACGCGTTGGTTTATTTCTTTCGAATATATCAAATTATTGTTTCTATCAAGATTTCGTGTTACATTTTGGCATATATTAAATGTATAGTTAAATCAGATGTAAGAAATTGATTCCCTATCACCAAGTTTTTTAATCAAGTCTTTGGTATGCAATAAGCATAAAGATTAACATTTTTATGCTTTAAATTGCTAAAATGCATACAATGTTGCATCATCAGAGATCTTATTAAGATATTCAACATTAAAAAACTGCCAAAAGAGGTATAGTTTTTAAGATTTGGCTAAAAATTGAGGTAGAGACAAGATTTTACACTTTGACTTGGCACCTTTCTTTAAAATCAGTTTTTGTCGCGTTTCAGTGTCAACTGCTAACCTTCATAAAATATTCATTACTCAACCAATTTTCAAAAATAAAAGGCCATTTTACTCGTACATTGTATAAGGTAGCAGAACTCAGACAATAAGGGAGAATTTGGAAAAAAATATTTACTATTAAGGTAGCAATACACAGTACGGAGTTTAGTTTCGCCCCTGTGGATTTTTCAAATAGGAAAGTTATTGTTTAATAAAATTCATTTTTAGACAGATGAGTGCTAATTTAGCCTTCAGAGATGGTTTATAAGTGCATCAAGATTATTTTTTACATGTTTTATAAGCATAAAGATTAACATTTTATATGTTATATATATATGTTATATTTGTTATTCTCGTGGGATTTTGTCTGTGTGTTACATTTTAGTGTTATGTCGTTGTTCTCCTCTTATATTTAATGCGTTTCCCTCGGTTTTAGTTTGTTACCCCGATTTTGTTTTTTGTCCATAGATTTATGAGTTTTGAACAGCGGTATACTACTGTTGCCTTTATTTATAGGCTGTTTTCTGTTTGACGATCCGTATTTTCATAGCTAGACCGGCCATCGGTCCAGAAATTAATGTACTGTTTACAAACACTCTTTTTCTACACGAAGTTTTTGACGCAATTTTACCAAAAAACGAGATGAAAGACATATGATTTTTATTGGATTTGCTGAATGATATATATACACAGTTTCAGAAAAGGTATTACCACAAGCCTTTGAAATTCTACTTTTAGCCACATTTTAGGGAAATATGTGACATCTTTCCCACACTTTTTGCAATATTTTATAACAAATAAATGCAGATTGTTGCCATGGATACACCAAAACGAAATTATATTTTACCATTTTATATACTGGATATAAAATCTATGGAAGATTCTGATTACATACATATGCTCATATATGACGCAAACAGTAAGCTTGTTAGTGCAAGAAAGCAATGAAAGGGGGTTGGTAAATTCATATGGGCAAATTTTAGTATTTTTTCCAAACTGTTTATTGCTACCTTATACATGTAATCCATCGCAAAGAAAGAGACGATATCCCGTCAGCAATAGTATTCATACTTATACAGCTATAGCCACACTCAAATCTTAATAGCAGATAATTAAGCATATATATGTCTCTGTGTATATTAAATATGTGTCTCTGAAAATGTGCATATTTTGTACACACAAATTTTGAATATTTTTTGTATATACCTCAAAATTTAATAATAAAAAAATCAGCTCTTGTGTGGTTCATAAGTTTTGGTATATACTAAGACGATTAAAATGCCTAATAGAGTTGATGTTTTCTGAACATAAAACTTTAAAGTGATTACAAAAATTAGATAAATAAAACAGTGCAATTGGTATTCTCAAGCTAATAGTCATAGTTAAAACAGTTTGCCTTATTGTATAAAACATATAACAAATGAAGAGAATGAATACAAGACTTTTAAAGATTTGTAATAGTTTTGTTATATTTCATTATTCTCTAGAAGTTTTTTGTGACGTTATCATGGTTATGGGGTACACGTACATTATGACTGTGAATTTTATTTGGAAAAGTTGAACACCAAGTAAGAAGTTCAAATTAATAGAAATAGATATACATTTGTTGAATCATTTATTTGAGGATAGCAAGTATCCTGAAATAAGCCATCGCAAGTCGATGAATTTTTATATATAGTGTAAAATATAGTACGTTCCTGACCAACCATAGTACAAGTAACCGGTATACACATGCATTTTTGTTAATTTGCATTTGTAATTTATGAGATCTCCTGAAATATACAAATGTTCTACGTTATCCTGCTTTATTCTCAGCGAACCGTTCAGAATGACAGTATTATTTACTTTGGGGTCAGCTCCTCCTTCTGTGAGTCGATTTATATATAAAAACAATAAAACCCAAAGAGAACCATTCGAAGTTTGAAAAAACATAAAGTGCTAGGGTTAAATTGAAGGAAAACACAAGAGAATTTGTTTTAATCCGGTTTCTAAAAGCTCATACAATTAAATTTTATATTTTCCAACAATAAACATATATTGTTTATAAATACCAACGTACTTCCAAACCAGCTAGAGGAGAGGAACTGATGTTAAACATATACATTCAACTGATACCCGACATGCATCCAACTAATACACACATATGTTCAACTGATACCCTGAAACATTTAATTAAAACCTGACATACTTCAACTGATATACCACATACATTCAGACAGCTAATGAAAAATGAACGAGATATTGTAAAAGGTGAAAACAATTTAGAAATATGAAAACACTCAAATTGACTGAAAATGTGGATGGACTCACAAAATAAAAACCCCTCCATGCCTTCACAAATTTTATTATTTCCCTGCAGCAAAATACATCTTAGGGTTGTCTTTTATTTAGTCTCATTTGATCATATAGCGCCTACCGTTTCTATGTATCTATACATCCCTATCTTTTAAATCATCGGGTTTGTTTATGAACGTTCAAAATGAAGGTAAAACAAGAAAAGCCATTCGAATGATCAAAATTCATAAAGTGCTTTTTTAATTCCATAATATATAGAACATGGTGATATCTCTTTATGCACATCTTCATGCAGTGCACACGAACGGTGAGTATAAATACTGTGAAGTGTCATCAATATCCGTCCAACCGTTTAGAAGATGCATGCGTTCAGCACCTTTTAGTAACTTCATTCACAAATATATCATGTTCTATAAGTTTTAATTTTGCTTTAAATTGGATTTCAGTATTTGCATGAGATCTCTTGAATTGGTATTGTCTTTTTGTTTGTAGTTTTCTACACTTCAAGGAGATCTGATAAATCAAGCCCTTTTCATCACAATTATTACAGTATATTGTGCTGTTGACACCACTGTCGTAGATTAAGGAGCGTGCACACAGATCAGTTTGTATACTCACCACATTCTTTGCGTGCAAAAAATCATACCGTATAGTAAGCTTTGAATAAACCTACATAGCAAAATATTAAACAATTTTTACGAGAAAACACACAATTTGTCAGTTCAGTGATTTATAACTATCCGTCATATTTTTCATTTTTATATTGTTTGTTAAATGATTAGAGAATATCTCAGGCCGTATGCTTTCTTGTTTCAACTGATTGTTTATTTCGTCATGTCGGGCCGTTTGCAATTTTGCAATGTGATATCGGCTTTTCTATTTGTTGAAGGCTGCATGTGAACTCATCCTCGTCACTTTCTATTCGCCGCGATATAGCCTTTTTGTGCTAATGCGGCGTAAAGCAACCAACAATCAATCAATCAATCGTCAGTTTCTATCGTTGTATAGCTGTCTGATTGTCAAAAACGAGTGTTGGGACGACCAACGAAAATGTAGAAAAAAATGACAATGTAATCAGAATGAAAATAAATCTTCACGCGTAGAAACCAGATGAGAATTAGCATGTGAGGCAACAGAGAAAAATGAATACTATTATTCAATAAACAAATACGTATGACGGGTTTTGTATCGACTTCACTTGATTTTAATGGTGCATTGATAAAAGTTTAGCTATTTTGGTTTGGTCTGTATCTTAGATACTATTATTAACAATGCATTTGCTATATGGAATGATTGCAAGATAAACATTCTCCTCATACCAGGTTCATTTGACCATGACCTCACTATCATGGCTCAGTGGTCAATGGTTAGTTTTGATGACAAAGTCATTTTCTAAGAAACAATATACAAAATGGTAAACTATACTTGGTGTATTGAATGATTATAATATGTACATGTCCGTCTTGTAAGTTCCATCTTACATTGACCATGATAACCTCAATTTTAGGGTTCATTGGTCAATGTGACGTCTTTCGCGTGTCAATCTGTTTCACAATGACTATAAGCAAAAAGTAAAATCACCAAAATACTGAACTCCGAGAAAATCCAAAAAGGAAAGTTATTAATCTAATGGCAAAATCAAATGATAAAACACATCAAACGAATGGACAACAACTGTCATATTCCTGACTCGGTACAGGCATTTTCAAATGTAGAAAATGGAGGATTGACAGGTTTTATAGCACTACACATCTCACTTGTACGACAGTCGCATCAATTTCCTCAACATGGTGTCTGCAATTATGTGTATTCTTTAATTATAAGGTGTACACGTCCGTATTTTATCTGACCTTAACCCTATTTTAATAGATAATTGATAATGTTAATTTCATCATATGTGTTAAAGAAAATATCTCAAAAAATAGTAATATGACCTTTCTCTTTCAACATACAATTCTATTTTGAAATCTGAACAAGTAATTTTGATCTAAAAGGTCGAAGTAATTGATCGATTATTAAATTAAATATAGAGATAATTGCGTGTAAAGTTCAATTATATTTACCTTAAGAAAATCTAACCAACGCTATTTCTGGAAACAGCGCTAAAACCAAATCTACCGGAATTGACGCACTGTGGGCCACTTCTTTGACTTATCTAAACGTTGATTAATAATGAACTTTATCCTGATCGTTGATTTAAAGCACTGCCAATGAATTTCGCTTCCTCTTCAAAGCTCATTGTTTATTATGACCAATTTGTCAAAAGGAAAAAGTATGTGTCAGAAGAGAAGTGTATTAATTTTTTGTTTTTGTTTTTTTGAAAAAAAAAGGGGAATGGGGTTAAACTATATTCTAGCTATTAAAATGTTTTTATAGAGTCGAGGATAAATAATATACGTGAAGAATTGCTTAAAATCTTGACAAGATATGACGGTAGGGTTTTTTTTTCCATGTTATAAAATTGCAAGATAAACACCGGGTATTCACAATACCTATCTAATAATATTAATAATCTAACTATAATTTTCATCAATTTATAAACAACAGGTGGCATTTCTGCATTGCCAAGTTGTTAATTACCTGAGAGTAGGGACAATAGTCACTGTTTAGCCTGGTTTCAAATTACGGACTGTTATAAAGGATTAATATTTTCCTTGTTTGGTTATTTGATTGTCATTGCTTTAATTTTCAAATGTCAATTTTTCTAAACCTTAAAGACGGTATGTTATAATTTTGTTATCTAAGAAAACAAATTTTTGTTGTGATCAGAACATTTTGGATTTAGGACACAAGTTATTTGGGAATGCACACCCCTTTTTCTAAAGATTTTATTTCAGTGGTGTTTTGTTGTAATTTTAAATGCTCCTAGATGTTTTAACTCATTTACTAATTTTGTTGCTTTTATATTTCTACAATATAGGTTTTATATCTTATTTTCAAATAACACAAATAATAGGCCTGTGATTTAGGACACAGACATAGATTACATTGTTTATATGGTAAACGGACAGAAAGTAACAAATTTGATAGGAAAAAAAGTCAAACACACTAATTGTTTACTATTGTTTAAATACATATATGAGAAAAATTTCTTGAGATATTGTTTTCTTTTTTTTTTTTGCATATATTCATTTTACAGTTTATAAAATTGTTCATAAACCTTGAGTAATGAAAAGTTTGTCAAATTTTATGCATGCAAAAGATATATTTATTTGCACCATGAAACCATTTTAATGCCAAGCCACTTTGATAAATTGTTATCTTAACAATTATTTTCTCATTATCGATTTTTTTCAGAATAAATTTTGTTTACAAAGTTGCCATATATATAAAGTTCTAGAAAACATACAAAAAAGATTTTTGAAAATAAATGTTATCTTAATTAAAAAAAATAAAAAAAAAGTCAAACTTAATTGTGAATTTTTGTACTGTGACTTTCTGTCCTAAATTCATCATAATGTGGGAAAATACTGGGACATGATATAACATTAGAATATCACAATATTTTTACATTATGTCTAAGGACTGTGGGAAACTCGATGTTAATCAAATATACTTATACTGATTAATTACAAGTCTCTCCAGTATTGCATTTTAAAGAAAAAGCTTGATCAATACATATTCAAATTTCTAAACAAGTGAAGCAGATTACTGTGACTGAAAGTATCAAATTCTTCACATCATCTGGAGAATAAACTTACACAATTTGAAATGCTGCTACATGTATAAATAAAGTCCGTCGGTAAGTCAGTAAGAACATCTATATTTGTGTAGCCCAGAAAAAACACATAGTTTAATCTAACAACTATTCAACAAGTTACGTCCTCTGTCACCTTTTGGACGCACGTGTGAGGAGTGTACTTAATTAAAAGCACGTGGTTTAAAGCCGTTTCTCCGCCTTGGAACTTCACATGCACAGTTCTACTTCTGCTTTTACCATTACGCGGTCACCATCAATATACTAATTAATAACTATTTTCACTTTTTGATGCACATGCAAGTAGTTTAAAAAAAAAAGGTTAATTTGTGGAAGTTTTTGCAATACTTTTCTAGTTTTAAAAATTGATAAAAATATTTATGCGATCATCAAGCCTCGATAAATGTATATCAATATTCTTAATGAAGATTCGGTTGGTAGTTGTCACTGGTATCTATCAAATCTGTTATTTTACTTTGCGAGCTGATCTGTTTCATACGAGTATTTTATCAAGGTGACCCACTGTGCATCATTTCCGTTTGGTATAATACGAGGGCATTAGTGACGTGTTTTACTAAATCGTTCACGTGTGCCAATGACAAACAGACAGTATTTTGCAAATATCTTGATAATTACAAGATAAAATTGTATTGTTTTTTTTTGCGATTTTTAACGATTATTTCGCACTTTAAAATTATTGAAACATGATTTGTGCGTTGAATGCAATTAAAACCCAATACCCTAACTTTTACTAGCTTGAATCAAACTTTAAACTTAAAACTATTTAGATTCCAAAAAAGATATTTTGTCTACTGTTGTATCCTATATAAAGCAGTCCATGGAGTTGCTAAAATAAGGTGTGGACCTTATTTTTGATACTTATACATATATATATATATATATATTATTAATATTAACTTGACTTGTTTAAAACTTTATTCATGTAGGGTATGTTTCTTGTGTATATGTCTCTTAAGTTTGCATTTTAATCCATATGGGTTTTACTTTTTGCAGATAAAGTTATGTATATATTATATTTGATATCGTGTGTTGGTCGAATGTCACGCACTTTGCACATGACAAAACCCTGAAATGTCTATGGGTTGTCTGTGACTGAGTAAAATATGTTCCCCTTTCAAAATGACCGGACATAAATGTATATGATATGGCTTGCATTCACTCAAAATTATATTAATTCCAATTCTGTATTTACTATCAGCTAAATGTTAGGTAAGCATCAAAGCAAAAAAATGCCCTCTTCTTCATTGTCTCGTCTTGATATCGGTGGTAGTATAGTGGTGACATCTATAAAAAAAACAAAAAATAATAATTATTAAACTATAGAGTATATTCACATCAATTTAGAAATATCAGGTTCTTACGCTATCGTTCGGAATGTTGGTCCTCACTGGTCTTTAATTTTGTACTTTTTGGCCTTTTAACTTGTTTTATTCGAGTAAACCGGTAAGTCCTTTGTAGGCAAAATGCGTTTCTGGCATACACAATCATAAACCTCCATTTTTTTTACGCTCATAAAAAGCTTACTCGAATAATTACGATTAGTGATCGAAGTGCTTGAAATAAAGCGCCTGACTTATTCGGGTTAATGAAAAGCAGTATCTTTATTTGTAGATTTTATATTTCAGACTATATTCCTTTCAAATGTGGACCAAATAATGAAAGTTGTCAGAATCTAATGCATTCTGGGTAATATTTTCAAAAACTCTTAAACGTTAAAATTGGCTTACATTGTCCTTAACAATTGAAATTCAACCAATGATGTGACGCTATTTTCATTTTTGAGTACGAACGAAACGGGGAGTTTTTAAAAAAACCAACATGCATGCACATAATATATTGTTCATTTAATTTAACCATGGTTATCAATGAACATTTGTTATGTGCAAAAAACGATAATTACTAGTATTGAATAATTAGACATTTTCTGAAGTCATCTAATTAAACAACTGGCATCTTATGTATGTATTTTTTTATTATCTATTATGTGTAAAAATACGGTAATAATTTGAATAATTAGACAGATTTTAAAGTTATATAATTTAACAAATGGCATCTAATGTACGTTTAACTCAATGAAAATACACAAAACCAATAAAAAGTCAGATCATCATATTTTCATATTTTATACTCTGACTTTTCAAGGAATACTGGAAAAAAATACGCATCGGCATCCTTAATTATAACAGAACAATTAGTGTGCCATCAAATGAGTAAAACTATAATTCATATCATCTCTGGGAATCAGGTTAACTTAGTTCGAAATTTTCCGTCTTACGTATGTTGCAGACGTGAACAATTTGTCTTAATCGTGCGATGTGTTAACATCGAAAACAATGTTGTGAAATTGTAATACGAAAGGAATGTGAAAATTGTGAATATTGGATAAAAACTTAGTTATAAGCAAAAATTCCAGTTAGTTATATATGTTTTGGATGACAGGACATACAAGCGCGAGAATATCGTATCAATTGTAAGATCGATGTATACTCCGTTACACCATAGATGTTTACACATACGAATATCAATCAGAATACAGTTGCCCCCTTTTAAAAATTAAAGAGAAATCTTTCTAAATTATTATATTCAAAAATATGTAAATTTTAATACACTTATTTTTACTGGTAAACTCGTGATTATACTAAATCCATCAAATCGACACCAAATGATGTAAAAGCAGTTGTTTCTTTTATTAAAGAGTCATTAGAACTGAGGAAAGGAGACCAATAACTGTTTATATCATATTCATTATATTTTTGTCGATTTTTCATTATGTTTGTTTTGTCTATGCATTTGCCATAACCAAAATTGTTTTTTCTTTGTTTTGCAAATAAAGAGATATTTATGATAAATAAAAAGCATTTTGTTTAAATAACTAGCTATTTTATATCCAATCAATAGTTGTATTCAATGTATGCCATTGGATCTTGAAATGCATATGTACATGTATACATGTACGTAGTATTTATGTGTCCCGAAACCGTAAATTCGTGCATCTTATCTTAATGTAATCAGTTTTAGATGATCATAGTAAACATGTAAATTGATAAGACGCTTTTGAAAAGCAATTATAGTTTTTTATTTTAATTTACTTTGGCAAACTTTCGAATTGACAATTAAAATATATAAGCTGCTGTTTGGTGTGACCAAGTATCGTATGCCGCCCTAAAGTGAATATAAAGGTACGTGAAGGTTGACATTCGGTAGACCATAATGCATGTAGTTATTGCGAATTGATATGTATCTGCTTGACCTTGTAATTATATATATTTTATTTTGATCCATATTTTCAAACAAGTACGCGTACCGTGATTCTAAAATGACTTGTGTCCTTAATATTTATGAAGATTATGTGTATCAATGTACAAGACATTCCATGCACTTATATTACTGTATTCCATTATATAAGTTGTATTATGAGAATCAAAAACATTATACGATATCATAAAATGTAAATTAATATTATGCAATTCAAAAATTTTGAAAATGCATAATACAATGCATGGAATATAAAAATGGAACACATTGTGATAACGAACCTATTGAATATATTTTATTTGGATATTTGGATTCTTCTGTAAGGTGTACTGTTTTCAGAGTGTTTTTTTTTTCATTCTTAAGCCATGTCGTAGTCAGTGTATTTTCGACATATGGGTTTTTATGTCCTCTGGGTATCCTTTGCCTGTTATTTAGTTATGAATTCTTTATAAAGTAACAGAAATGACGGATAAATGGTTTATTTTTACAGAATTGTTTCAAAACATTGCCAAAAAAAAAATAGGGGGTAACCTTTTTCTGGAACAGTTCAAAGTCAACTTCAGTGGGAACAAACAGTGCAAGTCTTTCAATGAAATTATTAGGTTTTCCAATAAGCTATAGATGTCTCAAATGAAAAATAAAAATATGCTAATCTAGCAATATGCACAACAATTGTAGCTTTGTTGATGACCCAATGATTGTTGATAAAGTTTTAGAAAAATTGGGAAATTAAACTGAGAATTGAAAAGAAAAGAATTTCAAGAGTTTTTTTTATACTTACTGCAATAACATTGGTATCTGATCTTATAATTAGTACATGTAATTGGGTAATTGTCTGCATTGTTACAGACTACTCCATCTATTGGTGTGCATTTCATAACTTCTCCTGTTGAGTAGTGGAAAACCCCAATATCTGTACTCCAACATTCAACCTTGTGAATTGTTCCTCCACTGCAGAATCCTGAAGCTTTCTGATATTCAAGACCAGATTTCTCCTTGTCACCAAGTGCATATGTTATTGGATTTCTTTCGTCTACCCATGGCGACCATGATCTATCAACACATTGGGCTGCAGAAATTTTAGTAAAAATATTAAGTGCTAATTGTTCATTAAGTATTTATCCTAAATTGGATCATCTGGCCTAAATTTTGCAGATTTTGGTTATTATGTATATACCAGAAAGTGAGAAATTTTAAGCAGTAAAAATTATCAAAACAATAAGATATACAGATGAGCCAAAATGGATGAATTTTTAATTGACCCTGTGTAAGAGTTATTGCCTCGGAAGACTCATTTTCTTATTTATGCAGAAATCATATTGGATGGAGAGAAATTGCTTAAACAAAAGTGTTCAGCAAAATAAAATCTACAAAGAGTCGACATGCAAACATCGATTAATTAAACCATTCTTAGCAGTAATTGCATCTTAAAGACTGAATGTGTTCATTTTTTGTGTTTTTGATGTTGCAGAAACTATCATAGAGAGAATCTGTGAAAACCAGAAAAAATAACCTCCAAAAAAGTCACTTAGACATAAATTATCAATTGACTGAGTACCGCTGACAGGAGTTATTACCCATGAAAGATGGTTATCATCAAATTTTGGCAGGAATTGTCATCGAAAGAGAAAAAATTTAACCAGCAGATATGTTTAAATATCACAATATCTACTAATCAGTAATAAAGGCTGAAACTGTTAACAGAATCTGAATAAAAGTTAATTCCCTTGAATGATGTTTTTTTTTTTAATTTCTTCAGAGAAACTTTATAAAAAACAAAATACTGATTACAATAAAGGAAAATAAAATACTTCGCTGAGCTCAGTGATCAAACCCTGAACATTTGTGGCAAGTTTTGACACAATATTTAAGCTTGATACTGCCTGAATTTGGATTGTGATCAAACTTTTGACATAATATAGGTTTCTGACACAAAATAAATGTTGTCAGAGATCTTAAACATCTATTGGGCAACACTGTGTAATAGAAAAATTCTTCTTGAAATTAAAAAAGCTAGTTTTTAGCACCTTTTTGTCCTTAATTCCCGCATGTTTGGGACAATTACCCCATACTCAATCCCCGCCTTCCCTTTGTGATATTTTTAAATGTTAGCCAATTTGATAGTATTATGGAAACTACTTCCTGGTATTTTAGGTTTTTGTGGTGGTACTGTTATAAAAAACAAAAACAAAAAACATGTTTTCATTCATTGTCAACTTATCAAAATATGTATTATTATACAGCGAAATATCTGAACAGAATAGAAATGCACATTTCTGGGATATGCATACCTGCCAACCTCTGAAACTTTCAAAGAGGGAGATTTTTTGAGAACGTCATGTTTGAGTGATATATATGACCTGTTTATTTATTCATATACAAAACACATATGAGTTCATAGATATACTTTATTTCTTTAAATATGATTATATTCTATACAATTAATTGTTTCTTTCTTTCTCTTTTCATCATCTTTGACATTTGCTTTCCATCATTAGCGGCAAAGTGAATTGATTTAAGCAAGAGATTTCAAATGTAACCTATCTTTAATGAATCAGTTAACTAATAATATGTGCAATAGTTTGAGGCTATTGGTTAAATAAGAAAAAAGTGTTGATGATAATTTATTAATTTTTTTTTAGATATAGCATACCTGTCCACCTCTGAAATGAAATTCAGGTCATAACTCCCCGTAAAATCTTTTTCAGTTGAATTTTAGTATTAAGTGAGAACAAAACAAATGGTTGAAGATAGTTTACGGACCTTTATTCCTCCAACAGATATGTGTAAAGAGGTTCAAATTGTTTAAACATGACTTTAAAAGGATAATTGATATTTGTATGTTTAGCTTGAGTGACTTCATACAACCTTTCAATAAAAAATGGCAAAATTATGTTTCGATAGCTGTAAATCATCAAAGTTGGGGCAAATTATAAAAAAACTTTTCATAGAAAAAATTTGGAATTTCATAGGAAAACTTAGCGTTTTAGACATTGGAAGTCTCATTGCACTAAAATGTAGTGAAAACAGGTGATTTGATGAAATCCTGTGTCAGTCTGATGAGCTGGTTACTTCACAGATTGCCAGTTGACAGGTATGGTATTGTTTATAAAATGTTTGCTTTTACCAAAAGATTAAAAGATACAATGGTTAAATATTATATATGTAGGACTTTGTGATATATTTGTAACCCAGTATTAATAAAATTAACAAAACATTTGATTGAGTGATTCTGTTTTTAATATTATAGAAAAGTATACAACATTGCTATACAGACTGTAACAGAGTTACATTGCACCTTAAAACATTCATTATTATAAATAAAAAAGACTAAGAATCTGCATACATTATAAACAACATTGTTATTTTTTGTTCTACAACCTAGTTGCTATTTCAAAAATATTTCCTAAAGCTTTAATTTCATGTCTTTGTTTTGCAAGCATGGCTCAAAATGGGACTTTGAAATTGGTGTTGTGTTGGGTGGAAATCTTTTTAAAATCTAAAATACATAATTGTGTTTTAAAAACTAATAAAGTTTATAAAAAGAAACTATTTTTTTCTCTATTTTTAAGGTAGTGTTCAACCTAATATTTCTAATCAAAGGATTGTTTAAATACTACTCACTACATTCACTGGTTTGTTTCAAGCAGCCTAGTCTGACCTTGTAGTCAGCACACCCATTTGGGTCAAACTGGTTCATATTGTCGCATTGTAATCCACTCCAAAGGTCACAGGAAATTATTTGTCCTAGGTCATCGGCTGTGGAACCTGTAGCTGTTCGACATTCAATCTTCATAGGATTAATGCAAATATGTGAGTGTTTCTTTACTTCAGCAATAGGTTCTGAATCACCACTGGCATCTGGTGTGTGCAAATTCACCCAGTTATCCCACTCTGTACATCTTTCAACTATAATAAATACAATGATTTGATTTATAATGTAAAATCAAAACAAGTAACCAAAGCTGTTTCTTTCTTTAAAACTTGAATGTGTATTTTTCTAAGGGTGGATGTCCAAATACAATCCCCACCTGGAAGGTTCGACAAAGTAATTGATGGTTTACAATACGGATATGAAAATAAACATTTCAAAATTTCACTTTGGATACCGTATTTCGGTTATAAACAAGCTTCTGTCCAAATTTTGAAAAATTCCATGGAGTTATTAATGTCTTACTAAACTTCACCACAGACAGAACCTAAATGTTGATGATGCTGACACTGACAAGACAATCTATGATCAATATGTCTTGCTTTTGAGACATAAAAGTTGCAGACTTGACAAAAATGATTCTGACCAAATAACAAATATTACAAAAAGGAACCTGACCTGCACCATGTAAAGTCCATGATTTGCTTAGGGAAAACCCAGCCATGATTCAGTAAAAAAAAACCCACCAACAACATTGGTTGTGGACAAAAATACTGAACTCAGATGAAAATCAAATCGGAAAGTCCCTAATCACATGGCAGAATCAAATGACAAAACACATCAAATACGAACTGTCATATTCCTGACTTGGTACAGGCATTTTCAAATGTAGAAAATGGTGGATTAAACCTGGTTTTACCTTGCGGTACAATGTCAGAGAGATCCATACACTTAAATACGAGTTACCATTAAAAACCATTTAAATGCATCATAAACATATTAAAATAGAAAATGACATACATAATCTTGTTTAAAATTAATATAACTTCATCAGCATTTAATAGTAACTTCTAAAAATATATTGACAGCTAAGAAAATGATTATAACGATGTTTCTTGAATAAATCCACATTACAACATTTTTTTTATTAAGAGTGGTAAATTATTCCATGCCTTGGTTGCAGAATAATGAAAAGATTTTTTTTATAAAAAATTGTATTTGGTCTTGGAACAAATTGATCATTATTAGAGACAGATCGTAAGTTGTGGTGTTGCACATCATTAATATTTAGCATTGCTAAGTAATCAGGTGTTAGTTTATCTACAATTTTAAACATTAGAATTTATTGTTGTTTATTTATTCTCTTTGTAAAAAATGGCAATTTTAAAGATGAACACATAAAATAAGAAGAACCGAAATATGGCATTAAAGTATAATTTTTGCTACTCTTTTTTTTAAGTTTTATGATTCTATCTGAATCTTTTTGTAATAAATTTCCCTAAACTGAACTACAGTAGTCTATATAGGGTAGAATATACTCATTATAAAGTAGTTGTCCTGTGTGTATGGGCAAATATACTTTAATTTATACATAAGTGATAGTTTAGAGGAGATAATCTTACATATTATATGATCATCATGATCTTCCCAGCTTAAATTTTCATCAATGTCAATTCCAAGTAATTTGAAAGAATGACCATTCTCAACACATGTTTCCTTGATGGTAAAACATAATTCTGATAGTTGTGTAAGTTTTTGTTTTTAACCTTATTTCATAGACTTTGTGTTTTGTGCATTTAAATTTTCATACTGTTATTGTTACACCAAATTGTATAGCATTTAAATCATTTTGCAATATCCTGATTATTTTTGTTTATTTTTTCAATGTTGTTATTATTGAAAATGCAATGTTGAATCATCAGCATATAAATCCATGCTGGATTGTTAAACATGAAGTGGTCAATCAATTATTTAAATTTAAAATAACAGAGGACCTAAAATAGATTCTTGATTCACTCCATATTTTACACACAATCTATCAGATTTAATGTTAGCGTATTGATCTACTTGTGGTCTTTCAGACAAATATGATTTATCCAATCTATCATATGTTCTCCGATATGATAAAATTTTAACTTTTCTTAAAGTATGGCATGCATGATTAAGTTAGCACAATACAAACATTTTTTTACTTCCAATCCCCAACCTTTAAAATGCTATAACTTAATAAAAGAGGTATATATAGATAGATAAAAGAATAATCTTTTAAATGAATGCAATATTTTTGTTTTGCAATCATTATGTAATCAATTATTATGCAATTAATGGCAAAATCTTCGTCAGTTCACTTGAATGAATTTAGCCCTTTCATCTCTTTAGCTACACAAGAAATTTTAACCTTATCTTAATTAACACAGTAGAAGCTTCAAAAGGGTGTCTCAAATTAACGCTATCTTATTCCATTCTCTCATAAATTTGTAATTAGTGTAAACATCCTTACCACATAAAAGTAGCTAATGTATGATTAGGTGTAAAATTTTATCTATACATTCTATCCAAAATCTGAGACAACCTTTTGTAGATAATGGCTCAAGGAACAACATATAATAAAATCAATCCTCTCGAGGGATCCATGAAGAAGCTAATTTCAATTGAAAGTGGAAATTTGTTGTAAAATTTTGTAGACACAGTTATCATTATAATTGATTACATAATTGTTGTATAATACTAACATTGCATTAATTTGACAGAGTAATCTGTTAGCTATCCATAGATACCACTTTTATAAATTTTCAAGCATTATAAAGAAAGTTACAGCATTTTAAAACTGGGGAATTGGAGGTATTGTGCTACCTTAATAAGGTCAAAAGCCTTATTGAAATCTAAAAACACAGTTCCATGGAAGTATTATATTATATAATACTTCCATGACAGTACCAACTGTTTCTCCATTATCTAAATATTTAAACCATTCATCAAAAAGTTTAGTCAGCGCTGTTTGACATGAATGACCTTGCATACTCAATTTTAACAATATAACAATTTTTTATTGTTAAAGAATTCATATAACTGTGTTATGTGTGTACATACATGTCTCTCAAAATTTTTAGATATGGTATTTAAAATAGAAATTGGACGATAATTGGAGGGAACATCTGGGACCTCCATTAAGTATAGCAGTTACTCTTGCAAGTGTTAATTTTTGTGGAAAATGATTTGACGTTATACTTTTGATTATTAGAAAAGTTAGTGATGGCAATATTATCCCTGCACTTAGCTTTACAAATTTGGGACCAATTCCATCTACACCTGCAGATTTATTAATATTAAGGTGTTTTAGTTGTGAACACATCTCTCTAACAGAAATGAGTTTAAAAAATTAAAGGAAATTGAAAATTTTGAATTTAAAATTTTGATTTTTTTTAAAATTTTTTACAAGTTAAATTTTGTAGCATAGAAAAATCCATATCTGAAATATCATTTCCAATTTGTTTTTCAGCTACAGAAGAAAAATAAACATTAAGTGTATTAACAATATCTGAGGTCAACAAATATAAATGAAAACCCCAAAACTAATTCAGACAAAAAAACCAGATAGGTAATGACGAACTCCGAAACAGCGGTTACGTCCTCTTTACTACGCTACGTTGACTTTGATAGTTTAGCGAAGCAACGTCACCACTGTTTCGGAGTTTGAGGTAATGATAGCTTTATATCATAAACATTCTGATCAAAATATGATTAGGGTTTAGAAGGAGAGGAAGGTACACATGTGCACTATTGTGTACAGATATGAACCCAAATTAAACCAAATAAATCATTCAGATCAAGAAATGAAATTAATATGAAGTGAAACTTAAATCATATTATTAAATGAAAGTGAAAGTTTGACTAAATTCTCTCAAGAAGTTTAGGATCATTTGTAGATACAAACAGACTCCCCTATCACTATGTAAAACCAGCTTTAACAAGCATTCTCAGTGAGTATTGCATGGGAATACATAGTCCACCACCCAGTTAAAAATTCATTGTATTGGAACCAAATTCTAACTTGATTTATAACTTGTCATCGTGTAAACTATATAACAAATATCAAATCAAGAAGACAATTTTGTAAGACCATTACTCTGCATAAAGTAATCAAACCAAAACAAAATTTGTACTATATCTGTATCTTGTCATTAAACAACTATATACCAATATTCTAATCAATATCTTCAAGCATGACGAAAACAAGAATGTGTCCCAAGTACACGGATGCCCCACTTGCACTATAATTTTCTATGATGAATGGACCGTGAAATTGGGGTCAAAACTCTTATTTGGCATTAACATTAGAAAGATCAAATCATAAGGAACATGTGTACTAAGTTTCAAGTTGATTGGACTTTAACTTCATAAAAAACTACCGTGACCAACAAACTTTAACCTGAAGCCGGACGAACGGACGTACGGTACAACAGGCAGACGGACGAATGGACGTACAGACCAGAAAACATAATGCCCCTCTACTATTGTAGGTGGGGCATAAATTGTAAGTGGGGCATAAAAAGTGCATAAACTCATTATTTGAGTTATTTTTTTAAGTCTAAGGATAAATGTACACAAAATCATCAGACTGTGACAAAATTCGAAATTAACCTGCAACTTGTCATGATTAAATAATAAACAGCTGCGCCATGAGGGCTTGATACGTCTGTTGGCTAGTGTGTGAATTTTTATGCAATAATTATAAATAGTTTCCGACATACGGCCAGACATATGAACCCTTTGTTAGTCTTGTACGATTTTTAATTTCAATTTCTTGTGTATAATTTGGAGTTTAGTTTGACGTCCATTATCACTGTGTTAGTATACATATTTTTTAAGGGGCCAGCTGAAGGACGCCTACGGGTGCGGGAGTTTCTCGCTACATTGAAGACCAATTCGTGACCTTCGGTTGTTGTCTGCTCTATGGTCGGGTTGTTGTCGCTTTGACACATTCCCCATTTCCTTTCTCAATTTTAAAGTTTAAAGCAATAGTCATAAATTGTTTTTGAGATACTGCGCGACATGTGAAAAAAACCCTTTTATTTTTACAAAAAAACTCAATATTTCTAAAATAAAATTTTGAATCAAAATCAAAAAGTATACAGATCTTTAGTTTAATATTACTAAGAAGTGTGTAGATTTTAAGCAATAATCGTTTTTGTGATATGGCACGACATGTGAAAACCCCTCCCCCTTCTTTTTTTTTACAAAAAATCAAAGAATCATCTTCAAAAAGTGTGAAAAAACAACCCCCTGTTCTAGATACAAAGTCTTATAACTCAAAAAGTTCTAATCTTATTTTCAACAAAAAGTATACAGATTGTTTGACCATTATAAGATTTTTAGAAACAATGAAATTTGGATAAGTCGTTCTTTTATGATGCAGCATGTTTACAGGCGTATGAAAATACACCAAATATTCAATCAAAATCTTCAAGCATGAAGAAACAAAAGTGTGGAATAATGATTAGCCAGACTGATGGATGGACAGACAGACAGAGTACAAATCTTAAGACCCCTTTGACCTTTTTTGTCAAGTGAAAATTTAAGACAAAGGTCTTTAATCAAAGCATCTTCATTTAGATATAAAATGTAATACTGACCGGCAATGGTTGTTGGTGGTTTGAATGGTATCAGCATCGTTGTCGTTGGTACAGGGGTTGATGGTGTTGTTGAAGGAATTGTTGCTAAAATGTTAAAACAAAATATTTGGAAACCAATTTAAAACTGATTATAAAAAATTAACACATGATCATGTAAATGTATATATTAAAACAAAATAAGCATGCCAGCAAATCAAATGGTCAATCCAAAAAAAATCCTGCTGCTAGCTACCTCTTACTAAAAGTTCATACAAATTTATCACCTTTCAAAGTAAAATTAACTGCTTAGCTTAGCACAATTGGATACGACCGCAGAGGTACATCCCTGAACATTTCGTGCAAAAAATTTAACAAATGTTCAAGTTTGGTACAGGTCTGAATTTTATTGTAATTAAATATTTGACACATTATAGTTTTCTGACACAGAATAAATATAGTCAAAAAACTTGAAATTGGTTATATGATTTGAATTTATATTCAATTGAAGATTTCTTGCTTTTGTGTTTAGCAATACTTTGTAAATCTGTTTTCAGACTATATTCTAAGAATAAGCAAAATAAAATTGTGACCCCAATTTTTCTTCAGAAAATTGACAATTTCTTTAATATTGGGGCAAAAAAATTGCCCCTCCCCCCTCCTCTTTTTCCAAAAAAAAATAATATTTGAAGAAATTTCTTTTTAATTTCTTAAATCTTGTGGAAACCGTCCCACCCGAATGAACCTTCCCACCCCACCCCAGTCAAAATAATTTCAGAAAAAACTTTATAAAAAAAACATTTGAAGAAGTTTTCTTTTTGTAAAATGTAAGACGTCAATACATGTAAACAAAAGTTACTGAAGAACCAGTACCTATACTCTCTCTAAAGAACCAGTACCAATACCAATACGCTTTCCAATGTACCTGTACCAGAGTACCAATACACTTTCTAACATACCAGTACCAATACACTTTCTAACGTACCAGTACCAATTCACTTTCTAACGTACCAGTACCAATTCACTTTCTAACGTACCAGTACCAATACACTTTCTAACATACCAGTACCAATACACTTTCTAACGTACCAGTACCAATACACTTTCTAACATACCAGTACCAATACACTTTCTAACGTACCAGTACCAATACACTTCCTAACATACCAGTACCAATTCACTTTCTAACGTACCAGTACCAATTCACTTTCTAACGTACCAGTACCAATACACTTTCTAACATACCAGTACCAATACACTTTCTAACATACCAGTACCAATACACTTTCTAATATACCAGTACCAATACACTTCCTAACATACCAGTACCAATTCACTTTCTAACGTACCAGTACCAATACACTTTCTAACGTACCAGTACCAATGCACTTCCTAACATACCAGTACCGATACACTTTCTAACATACCAGTACCAATACACTTTCTAACGTACCAGTACCAATACACTTTATAACATACCAGTACCGATACACTTTCTAACATACCAGTACCAATACACTTTCTAACGTACCAGTACCAATACACTTTCTAACGTACCAGTCCCGATACACTTTCCGACGTACCAGTACCAATACACTTTCTTACATACCAGTACCAATACACTTTCTAACGTACCAGTACCAATACACTTTCTAACGTACCAGTACCAATACACTTTCTAACGAACCAGTACCAATACACTTTCTAACATACCAGTACCAATACACTTTCTAACATACTAGTACCAATACACTTTCTAACGTACCAGTACCAGAGTACCAATACACTGTCTAACGTACCAGTACCAATACATTTTCTAACGTACCAGTACCAGAGTACCAATACACTGCCTAACGTACCAGTACCAATACACGTTCTAACGTACCAGTACCAATACACTTTCTAACATACTAGTACCAATACACTTTCTAACGTACCAGTACCAGAGTACCAATACACTGTCTAACATACCAGTACCAATACATTTTCTAACGTACCAGTACCAGAGTACCAATACACGTTCTAACGTTCCAGTACCAATACACTTTCTAACGTACCAGTACCTATACACTTTCTAACATACCAGTACCAATACACTTTCTAACGTACCAGTACCAGAGTACCAATACACTGTCTAACGTACCAGTACCAATACACGTTCTAACATACCAGTACCAATACACTTTCTAACATACCAGTACCAATACACTTTCTAACATACCAGTACCAATACACTTTCGAACGTACCAGTACCAATACACTTTCTAACGTACCAGTACCAATACACTTTCTTCCTTACCAGTACCAATACACTTTCTAACTTACCAGTACCAATACACTTTCTTACTTACCAGTACCAATACTCTTTCTAACGTACCAGTACCAATACACTTTCTAACGTACCAGTACCAATACACTTTCTAACTTATCAGTACCAATACTTTTTTTTACGTACCAGTCGAAATACACTTTCTTACATACCAGTACCAATAGATTTTCTAACGTACCAGTACCAATACACTTTCTTACTTACCAGTACCAATACACTTTCTAACGTTCAAGTCCCAATACACTTTTTTACTTACCAGTACCAATACACTTTCTAACGTACCAGTCCCAATACACTTTCTTACTTACCAGTATTAATACACTTTCTAATGTAACAGTCCCAATACACTTTTTTACTTACCAGTACCAATACACTTTCTAACGTACCAGATTCAATGCACCTT
Organism: Mytilus edulis; assembly: GCF_963676685.1. Taxonomy (NCBI): domain Eukaryota; kingdom Metazoa; phylum Mollusca; class Bivalvia; order Mytilida; family Mytilidae; genus Mytilus; species Mytilus edulis. The sequence goes on along the minus strand of NC_092349.1, from coordinate 49,137,682 downwards.
TTTACTTACCAGTACCGATACACTTTCTAACGTACAATGTACCAGTCCTAATACACTTTATTACTTACCAGTACCAATACACTTTCTAACGTACCAGTACCAATACACTTTCTAACGTACCAGTAACAATACATTTTCTAACATACCAGTACCAATACACTTTCTAACGTACCAGTCGCAATACACTTTCTAACGTACCAGTACCAATACACTTTCTAATATACCAGTACCAATACACTTTCTAACGTACCAGTACCAATACACTTTCCAACGTACCAGTATCAATACACTTTATAACGTACCAGTCGCAATACACTTTCTAACTTACCAGTACCAATACACTTTCTTACTTACCAGTACCAATAGACTTTCTAACGTACCAGTACCAATACACTTTCTAACGTACCAGTACCAATACACTTTCTTTCTTACCAGTAGCAATACACTTTCTAACTTACCAGTACCAATACACTTTGTAACGTACCAGTACCAATACACTTTCTAACGTACCAGCCAGTACCAATACACTTTCTAACTTACCAGTACCAATACACTTTGTAACGTACCAGTACCAATACACTTTGTAACGTACCAGTACCAATACACTTTCTAACGTACCAGCCAGTACCAATACACTTTCTAACTTACCAGTACCAATACACTTTCTAATATACCAGTACCAATACACTTTCTAACGTACCAGTACCAATACACTTTCTAACATACCAGTACCAATACACTTTCTAACGTACCAGTACCAATACACTTTCTAACATACCAGTACCAATACACTTTCTAATATACCAGTACCAATACACTTTCTAACGTACCAGTACCAATACACTTTCTAACATACCAGTACCAATACACTTTCTAACGTACCAGTACCAATACACTTTCTAATATACCAGTACCAATACACTTTCTAACGTACCAGTACCAATACACTTTCTAACTTACCAGTACCAATACATTTTTTTACGTACCAGTCGAAATACACTTTCTTACATACCAGTACCATTATATTTTCTAACGTACCAGTACCAATACACTTTCTTACTTACCAGTACCAATACACTTTCTAACGTACCAGTCCCAATACACTTTTTTACTTACCAGTACCAATACACTTTCTAACGTACCAGTCCCAATACACTTTCTTACTTACCAGTATTAATACACTTTCTAATGTAACAGTCCCAATACACTTTTTTACTTACCAGTACCGATACACTTTCTAACGTACAATGTACCAGTCCTAATACACTTTATTACTTACCAGTACCAATACACTTTCTAACGTACCAGTACCAATACACTTTCTATCGTACCAGTACCGATACATTTTCTAACATACCACTACCAATACACTTTCTAACGTACCAGTCGCAATACACTTTCTAACGTACCAGTACCAATACACTTTCTAATATACCAGTACCAATACACTTTCTAACGTACCAGTACCAATACACTTTCCAACGTACCAGTATCAATACACTTTATAACGTACCAGTACCAATACACTTTATAATGTACCATTACCAATACACTTTCTAACGTACCAGTACTGATACACTTTCTAACGTACCAGTCCCAATACACTTTCTTACTTACCAGTACCAATTCACTTTCTAACGTACTAGTACCAATACACTTTCTAACTTACCAGTACCAATACATTTTTTTCCGTACCAGTCGAAATACACTTTCTTACATACCAGTACCACTACATTTTCTAACGTACCAGTACCAATACACTTTCTTACTTACCAGTACCAATACACTTTCTAACGTACAAGTCCCAATACACTTTTTTACTTACCAGTACCAATACACTTTCTAACGTACTAGTCCCAATACAATTTCTTACTTACCAGTATTAATACACTTTCTAATGTAACAGTCCCAATACACTTTTTTACTTACTAGTACCAATACACTTTCTAACGTACCAGATTCAATGCACCTTTTTACTTACCAGTACCGATACACTTTCTAACGTACAATGTACCAGTCCTAATACACTTTATTACTTACCAGTACCAATACACTTTCTAACGTACCAGTACCAATACACTTTCTAACGTACCAGTAACGATACATTTTCTAACATACCAGCACCAATACACTTTCTAACGTACCAGTCGCAATACACTTTCTAACGTACCAGCCAGTACCAATACACTTTCTAACTTACCAGTACCAATACACTTTCTAATATACCAGTACCAATACACTTTCTAACGTACCAGTACCAATACACTTTCTAACATACCAGTACCAATACACTTTCTAACGTACCAGTACCAATACACTTTCTAACATACCAGTACCAATACACTTTCTAATATACCAGTACCAATACACTTTCTAACGTACCAGTACCAATACACTTTCTAACATACCAGTACCAATACACTTTCTAACGTACCAGTACCAATACACTTTCTAATATACCAGTACCAATACACTTTCTAACGTACTAGTACCAATACACTTTCTAACTTACCAGTACCAATACATTTTTTTACGTACCAGTCGAAATACACTTTCTTACATACCAGTACCATTATATTTTCTAACGTACCAGTACCAATACACTTTCTTACTTACCAGTACCAATACACTTTCTAACGTACCAGTCCCAATACACTTTTTTACTTACCAGTACCAATACACTTTCTAACGTACCAGTCCCAATACACTTTCTTACTTACCAGTATTAATACACTTTCTAATGTAACAGTCCCAATACACTTTTTTACTTACCAGTACCAATACACTTTCTAACGTACCAGATTCAATGCACCTTTTTACTTACCAGTACCGATACACTTTCTAACGTACAATGTACCAGTCCTAATACACTTTATTACTTACCAGTACCAATACACTTTCTAACGTACCAGTACCAATACACTTTCTATCGTACCAGTACCGATACATTTTCTAACATACCACTACCAATACACTTTCTAACGTACCAGTCGCAATACACTTTCTAACGTACCAGTACCAATACACTTTCTAATATACCAGTACCAAACACTTTCTAACGTACCAGTACCAATACACTTTCCAACATACCAGTATCAATACACTTTATAACGTACCAGTACCAATACACTTTATAATGTACCATTACCAATACACTTTCTAACGTACCAGTACTGATACACTTTCTAACGTACCAGTCCCAATACACTTTCTTACTTACCAGTACCAATTCACTTTCTAACGTACTAGTACCAATACACTTTCTAACTTACCAGTACCAATACATTTTTTTCCGTACCAGTCGAAATACACTTTCTTACATACCAGTACCAATACATTTTCTAACGTACCAGTACCAATACACTTTCTTACTTACCAGTACCAATACACTTTCTAACGTACAAGTCCCAATACACTTTTTTACTTACCAGTACCAATACACTTTCTAACGTACTAGTCCCAATACAATTTCTAACTTACCAGTATTAATACACTTTCTAATGTAACAGTCCCAATACACTTTTTTACTTACTAGTACCAATACACTTTCTAACGTACCAGATTCAATGCACCTTTTTACTTACCAGTACCGATACACTTTCTAACGTACAATGTACCAGTCCTAATATACTTTATTACTTACCAGTACCAATACACTTTCTAACGTACCAGTACCAATACACTTTCTAACGTACCAGTAACGATACATTTTCTAACATACCAGCACCAATACACTTTCTAACGTACCAGTCGCAATACACTTTCTAACGTACCAGTACCAATACACTTTCTAATATACCAGTACCAATACACTTTCTAACGTACCAGTACCAATACACTTTCTAACGTACCAGTACCAATACACTTTCTTTCTTACCAGTAGCAATACACTTTCTAACTTACCAGTTCCAATACACTTTGTAACGTACCAGTACCAATACACTTTGTAACATACCAGTACCAATACACTTTCTAACGTACCAGTACCAATACACTTTCTAACGTACCAGTACCAATTCACGTTCTAACGTACCAGTACCAATACACTTTCTAACATACCAGTACCAATACACTTTCTAACGTACCAGTACCAATACACTTTATAACGTACCAGTACCAATACACTTTCCGACGTACCACTACCAATACACTTTCTTTCTTACCAGTAGCAATACACTTTCTAACTTACCAGTTCCAATACACTTTGTAACGTACCAGTACCAATACACTTTCTAACATACCAGTACCAATACACTTTCTAACGTACCAGTACCAATACACTTTCTAACGTACCAGTAATAATACACTTTTTAACGTACCAGTACCAATACACTTTATAATATACCAGTACCAATACACTTTCTAACGTACCAGTACCAATACACTTTCCGACGTACCACTACCAATACACTTTTTAACGTACCAGTCGCAATACACTTTCTTACATACCAGTACCAATACACTTTCTAACGTACCAGTACCAATACACTTTCTTTCTTACCAGTACCAATACACTTTATTACGTACCAGTCCCGATACATTATTTACTTACCAGTACCAATACACTTTCTAACGTACCAGTCCCAATACACTTTCTTACTCACCTGTACCAATACACTTTCTAACGTACCAGTCCCAAATCACTTTTTTACTTACCAGTACCAATACATTTTTTAACGTACCAGTCCCAATACACTTTTTTACTTCCCAGTACCAATACACTTTCTAACGTACCAGTCCCAATACACTTTCTTACTTACCAGTACCAATACACTTTCTAACGTACCAGTACCAATACACTTTTTTACTAACCAGTATCAATACATTTTTTTACTTACCAATACCAATACACTTTCTAACGTACCAGTACCAATACACTTTCTAACATACCAGTACCAATACACTTTCCAACGTACCAGTACCAATACACTTTATAATGTACCATTACTTATACACTTTCTAACGTACCAGTATCAATACACTTTATAACGTACCAGTACCAATACACTTTCTAACGTACCAGTATCAATACACTTTATAACGTACCAGTACCAATACACTTTATAATGTACCATTACTAATACACTTTCTAACGTACCAGTACTGATACACTTTCTAACGTACCAGTCCCAATACACTTTCTTACTTACCAGTAACAATTCACTTTCTAACGTACTAGTACCAATACATTTTCTAACATACCAATACCAATACACTTTCTAACGTACCAGTATCAATACACTTTCTAACGTACCAGTACCAATACACTTTTTTACTTACCAGTATCAATACATTTTTTTACTTACCAGTACAAATACACTTTCTAACGTACCAGTCCCAATACACTTTCCAACGTACCAGTATCAATACACTTTCTAACGTACCAGTACCAATACACTTTCTAACATACCAGTACCAATACACTTTCTAACGTACCAGTACCAATACACTTTCTAACGTACCAGTACCAATACACTTTCTAACACACCAGTACCAATACACTTTCTAACGTACCAGTACCAATACACTTTCTAACGTACCAGTAACAATACACTTTCTAACATACCAGTACCAATACACTTTCTAGCGTACCAGTACCAATACACTTTCTAACGTACCAGTACCAAGACACTTTCTAACATACCAGTACCAATACACTTTCTAACGTACCAGTACCAAGACACTTTCTAACATACCAGTACCAATACACTTTCTAACGTACCAGTACCAATACACTTTCTAACATACCAGTACCAATACACTTTCTTACATACCAGTACCAATACACTTTCTAACGTACCAGTACCAAGACACTTTCTAACGTACCAGTACCAATACACTTTCTAACGTACCAGCCAGTACCAATACACTTTCTAACGTACCAGTACCGATACACTTTCTAACATACCAGTACCAATACACTTTCTAACGTACCAGTACCAATACACTTTCTAACGTACCAGTACGTATATAGATATGTATATCGAAACAAAAACATATTCCAATAAAATCGTTATCAAAATCAAATCAAATCAAATACTTTTATTGCCACATTATCACGATATGATCGATTTATTAATATCTTGATGCATTATTAGCATTTTCAAAATTATTTAATTTCATAATATAAATTCACACATTATACTATTTTATAATATTATTGGTTTTTATAATATATCTTAGATTATGGGATACCATAACATTATTATGGTGTAATGTAAGTGCATGTATTGTCTTGTACAATGTTTATACGGATGTTATGTCGCTTTCGTACAAAAATATTTTGTTTAGCACTTTACCAAAGTAAGCCTTCATGTCTGCTTTATGGTCGGGTTGTTGTCACTTTGACACATTCCTCATTTCCTTTCTCAATTTTATTCTTCAAAACTCTTCGATCATTAGCTTTAGTGTTTCAAAGATGTCCATGAACCAGAGTTTGAATGGTGTCGAAATTTTACATTGACTGCCTTATTTGAATGAACTATTCGGTGCATTGTTCAGCTTTGAAATAAATGCTCTTATTTAATAGAATCGAAGAGTACATCGAGTATGGTTATAAAATGTGGTATGTTGTAGATGATAGATGAAAATTGCTACGTTTTTTTTATTCTTCTGTAATGTGTACTGTTTTCAGAGTGTTTTTTTTTTTCTTTTTTAGTCATGGCGTAGTCAGTTTATTTCGAATTGTGGGTTTTTGTGTCCTCTGGGTATCTTTTTCCTGTTATTAAGTTATGATTTCTTTTGGAAAGTAAAAGAAATGACGGATAAATGGTTTGTTTTTAAATTAATTGTTACTGATGTTAAATTCAAAACAATGCCAGTGTTTATCTAATGAGACCACCAAATGATAGATACGTCTTCCGAATCAAAAAAATATTCCAATAACATCGTTCTTCTTCAGTACTAGTCAATCTTTAGTTTCAGAAAACCATCGACATACGATGTTTACTTTCCGATACGATATTTATTAATATCTTGATGCATTATTAGCATTTCCAAAATTATTTGATTTCATTATACATGTTATATTAATAATTCACACCTTGTTCTATCTTATGATATTATTGATTTTCATGATATATCTTAAATTATGGGATACCATAATATTCATTATGGTGTAATGTAAGGGCATGGATTGTCTTGTACAATGTATATACGGATAGTATGTTGCTTTCGCGAAAATATACTTTGTGTAGCACTTTTCCAAAGAGAATACGCCTTCTTCACAATTCTTCATCATTAGCTTTAGTTTTTCAAAGATGTCCATGAACCAGAGTTTTAATGGTGTCGAAACTTCAACATTGACTGCCTTATTTGAATGAACGAATCAGTGCATTTGATAGAGTGTAAATATGACAATATTTCTCTTATCTGCTAAAGTCATTCATTTCATTCTTTTACATTTTATTTTTATATCATAGCTAGTATAGTTATCAGTATATAGTTTGTAATGTATCTGATTTCATAGAGGTCATAGCCTTTTAGCATGTGTTAGTTTAAGTAGCTAGTATTTTATTATGTATGAATAGGTTGGTGCATTTTTGGTGCATATTTGGAAGCAATTTAGGTCAGATAAACAAGTAGAATTTAGGTCAAATTATTGGTGCATAGTTGGTGCATTTTTGGTGGCAATATCTATATAAGGCTCAGATTTTTGTTATTCTGGGGTAGACTCAATTTCTAGATACATCTTGGCAGATCACTGATAGATTCGGAATTACTATTGTTTCTTTATATTTTGTCCGCACAGTATTGGACACTGTTGCTAGGTTTTTGTCCGCTCAGTATTGGACACTGATGCGTGGTTTTTGTCCGCACAGTATTGGACACTGTTTCGTGGTTTTGTCCGCATAGTACTGGACACTATGCATGGTGTTTTGTGTGTGCTCAGTACTTGACACTGTTGCCTATTTTATACGGAGTGTAATAAAAATCCGTTTGTAATACCGTGTGAAATAATTGTGCCAATGAATATTTGAACTATGCATTTTTGTAAACTGTATATAATGTAAATAGTGCCCTGGAACGGAATTCTAATAAATAGATTAGTGAATTTACTTGTATATTTCTTTGACAATAAGACTACACATTATTGGATTATTTGTTTTCGAATAATCCGTTATTTGAATGTACCCGACCTAACCAAAAAGTTTCATGTAACTCAACCGCCATGACACATTGCTCAGCTTTGAAATTAATGCACTGTGTAATAGAATCGAGGAGTACATCGATAGAGTATGGTTATTAAATGTGTTATGTTGTAGATGATAGATGATCGTTATGGATTAACCGTTTTACAGATGATATCGGATATGTTCCTTATTTCATAACTAAATCTCCTTCCTTTTTCACGCATATGACCTACCGAATTAGAGTATTTACCGGGTTTGTAATAACAAGAGCATCACGACGTCTACCACATCAGGATCAGAATATCCTTCCGGAGAACCTGATATCATCCCAATTTTTCTGTGGGGTTCGTGTTGCTAAATTTTCAATTTTCTGTGTTGTGTATTGTGTTCTATTATTGGTATGTTTGTCTTTTTTTTTTTTGTCAATTTATTTTGAATACTCAGGTGTATCTATCATCAAATATTGACCGACGTCGTAATAAATATTTATTGGTGATACATTAATTTCTACCTGCCTATGTTTGTAGGCTGTGTTTTTTTTTATAATTTCTGTCTTGATGTCTCGATTTTTAATCCAAGATATAATTTTTATTTACATGTAAGACAACAAAAAAGATATTTCATTTACAGAAAGAAAAAAAAATTTCACAGGATTTGAAAAGAAACATTTCGAATTTGATTGTGACAGGAAAAATACGTTGTATGTGTAATTGAATGGATGTACCCACCTTACCCAATATACACACACACATGATTAGAATTGAAACGAGATTTACTTTTAGTCGAGTAGCAAGTATCGACTTATAAAAGGTGAGTATCGAGTTATAAAAAGTGAGTATCGAGTTGTAAAAAGTGAGTATCGAGTTGTAAAAGGTGAGTATCAAGTTGTAAAAGGTGAGTATTGAGTTGTAAAAATTGAGTATCGAGTAGCAAAAAGTGAGTACCGAGTAGCAAAAAGTGTGTAACGATTTATAAAAAGTGAGTATCGAATTGTAAAAGATGAATATCAAGTTATAAAAGGTGAGTATCGAGTTGTAAAAGGTGAGTATCAAGTTATAAAAGGTGAGTATCGAGTTGTAAAAATTGAGTATCGAGTAACAAAAAGTGAGTATCGAGTAGCAAAAAGTATGTAACGAGTTATAAAAAGTGAGTATCAAGTTATAAAAGGTGAGTATCGAGTTGTAAAAGGTGAGTATCAATTTATAAAAAGTGAGTATCGAGTTGTAAAAGGTGAGTATCAAGTTATAAAAGGTGAGTATCGAGTTGTAAAAAGTGAGTATCGAGTTATAAAAAGTGAGTATCGAGTAGCAAAAAGTGAGTATCGAGTAGCAAAAAGTGAGTATCGAGTAGCAAAAAGTGTGTAACGAGTTAAAAAAAAGTGAGTATCGAGTTATAAAAAGTGAGTATCGAGTAGCAAAAGTGAGTATCAAGTAGCAAAAAGTGTGTATCGAGTTATAAAAAAAATGAGTATTGAGTAGCAAAAAGTGAGCATCGAGTTTTCTTTTTATTGCTAATTCTTAAGGTTTTAAATAACTTCTTGAAATATCAATAAATTTGATACATTTCTATTCTATAAGAATGCATTGCAAAGGGTAGTCGTTTTACTTTTAAATTATTTATTTTTATTAATATTTGCTTTAATTAAAGGGGCACTAGCTGTCAAATTCGTGGTCACCGAATTGACTCCAATTCTCATATTTGATTTATAATAATGTAAAACATTTATCCAAACTACCAAAAATCTAAAATAAACAGTTTACAGAGCATGGGGTAGATAATGTGTAGGTTAGTTTCGTGTGTATTTTAGTCGAGTCGCCATCTAATTAACTATCGATTTGACCTCAGATGACCATATAAGCGATGTAAACATGAATAAAGATATGAATAGATTAAACCAACACGTGCAATTTGATTTTTTTATGTCTGTTTGAGTTTATTTTATAGATTAAAAATATATGTTTCTCATTGTTTTTAACCGTATAAGAAATATTTTATATAGATCGAATCAGTAATCAAATGATTTACCGTAGTTTCACTTTCATTGCTGACATTCTTTTTCTTTAAATAACTAGTACACATACAATGCATGTGTTGTCAATCTCTAGCAAGGGGTTAAATTGAAGTTCACATGAATACGGATTTATGGGTCGACTAATTCACTTGCAAGTGAATGAATAATTATCAATGTTTCTTCGCTTAATTTGACAAAATTGAACCTTTTTGGCTGCTAAAAGCGAATTATTATTTGACTATTTCACTTTCATTACTGCTTGAACAAAAACAAATCTTACTTTAGTTTTTTATATATCTTCTAGCTAGTGTCACTTTAACTTTATTACATTTATACTTTTTGTTGTCCGTTATGGAAAAACTATTGTGTAAGTTAATTGTGCATTAGTCATTTAATATTTTGGAAGAACTTGATTATTTAACATTAGCACATGTTTTACCGTTGTTGTGAAATCAATTCTTTAATGATATCTCAAATCTCGAATTGAGTGTTTTGGGGTACCATTTATGTTTTAATTGTGTCATATAACCTGCTTATTTGTTATAGTCCCGTTTTCATTAGAGTTTTACTTGTTTTTTCTTATGCTGAGTGGTAACGCCACTGTCCTATATTAAAGGCAGGATACGGTCCTGCACATATGTTTAACCTCCCTATATATATACTTAACTTACCTGTCCCTAGTAAGGAGCCTGTAATGTAAGTGGTCACTTGTTAGGGACGACATCAAAAGTTCAATGTAGGATAAAAAAAAAAAACTTAATTCATATAGTTTTTTTCACAGACCCCCCTACCACCCCTCTCTCTTCCTTTAATTTGGGAAAAAATTATTGACCAATAAGGATATATATAAAATCGATGTCAATTAAACAAAACTTGCAGCAATTTTGACCCCACCCCAAACTATTTGAATTAAGTTTTTTATCCTTCATTGATTTTTTAAAGTCGTCCCTTACTGCAGTAATTCATATTTGTTTCAATGTTGATTATTTCTTATTTAAATCTGAATTGTTTTAAACATGTAGTTTTGGAGGCCTTTGGAACTTACCTTGCGGCATAAGTCAATGCTCCCTGCTTACGAATTCATATACTCAAAATTTTAATGTGAAAAATTAACATTCTATCCTTGTTTCTATTTTCAGATCCTTGTAAAGAAAATGTTATTTTTTTACATAGGTTTTCACTATCATTATACCCCCACGTAACACGAAGTTGCGGAGGTTATACTGTTTTTACCCGTCCATCTATCTGTCAGTCCGTCAGTCCGTCAGTCCTGTTTCTAGTGATCTCAACTTCTCTAAACCACACACAACAGAATTTCATGAAACCTTTTCAGATAAAAAGGACATACTATGTAGTCGTGCATAACGAAAGGAAATTACTATTCAATTATTTTTCTAGGAGTTATGCCCCTTTGAATTTATTTTCTTCAATGTACTACTGCAACAGTTTGTCATCACAACTCCCCTGAAACCACACAACATAATTTCATGAAACCTTTTTAAATAACAAGGACATACTATGTAGTTGTGCACAACGAAAGGAAATTACTATTCAATTATTTTTCTAGGAGTTATGCCCCTTTGAATTTATTTGCTTCAATGTACTACTGCAACAGTTTGTCATCGCAACTCCTCTGAAACCACACAACAGAATTTCATACAACCTTTTTAGAAAATAAGGACATACTATGTAGATGTGCATTTCGACAGGAAATTATTATTAATTTTTTTCTTATTCATTTTTTTTTCTTACTTTTTCTCCAATGACAATGTGGGGACGTGGGGTATGTGAGCGCGCTCACTAAGGTTCTTTAATTTTCATTGAGCATTTTGTAATGATTGGAAAATTCAACCTTACATACTATTTTGATAAATGTATCTTCGTTGATAGTTTAATGTAGACACATGATCATCTAGGAATAAGGTACTTGGCTATGACACAACGAGATGGGTGTTAGCGATCTTAACTACCCATAGGGGTCTTGCACAGTCTTACTGCATTTATAAGAATGATATGTTTTTGTAGTTTATTACTTTAACATTAGTTCTTACAAAATGGCAAACAAAAAGTATTACAGATACAAAGTAATAGCAAATAAATGAAGGAAAATTACTCTCCTTTGCAATGCATACATATAAAATGGAAATGTATCTTTTTTATCGAAATATTTCAAGAAGTTTTAAAATTGATGCAAAGTTACAGCAAATATCAGTTAATAACTGAAGTTTCTTTGCAATGGATTGCAATGCATTCCTATAAAATAGAAAATAGAAAAGTATCTTTTGCTTCTTTTATCACTCGATACTCGCTTTTTGTTACTCGATCCTCACTTTTTTATAACTCGATACTTGATACTTGACAAAAAGAAATCCTCAATTGGAACGGTCTGCAAGATTAACTGAATTAGAAACAGTAACGATTCCATTTAATGAGTTATCATGCTGATCGTAGTTGTGGATCTGATATTAATTAAATTTCGTCAAATCAAGACATCTAACCATGCGAAAGTAACGTGTTTTTATACCTAATGTGTATATAGTCATTTATAATTTTAAAAGACCTCTGAAGAATGTGTACTATTTTTTTATAACATTTCCCCCTGATAAAACTAATGTATTTTAAACGAGGTCAACTGACACACTTATTTTCTACATTTATTTTCAACAAGACGATTTATTCATTGTTTAAGGAACGATAACACATTTAACAAAAAAATGGCTTATAAGACGACACGAGTTGTCTTTCTTGTAACAAATATTGTTCCAGATAAAAGACATTAAAAACGTCAGCATTTATAATGATGACGTAAGGAAGGCAACGATTGTTGGATGAATATAATCAGTAGATGATCATAAAAATAGCATTTTAAGATTAATAAATTACGGAACTTGTAAGCAGTACCCAAAAAATTGTTTTTCGGACACGTCAAATTTTATTTTTTCATGCATACTTATATAATTCAATAATATTCAAAGTTATGGACACGCATAATATTACTGGAAATATTATTTAATCTCATAATATTATGGATTTTCATGAAGCAGTCGAATTTAGCCAATTCAATAATATTATGGAGTTCGCTAAGTGCTCCGACTGTATAATATTACCTGCTGTTTTGCAAAGTCCACAAAACCGTTGACAATTGTCGTCTCTAAAGAGCCTGTATAATGGGTTTGTGCAGAGATCTGCATCATACTCATTACAGTTAGATATTTTGTCGGCGCATGATGATGGTGATGTACTGACTGAAATATATATTAAGTCCTTATTATAAACATTTGGATATATTGCATAAATAGTTTACCATATCTTTATTTTTTGTTAGATCACTTGATCCTTTAACAACATGCATTTTTGTTTTTATCTTAAGATTTGATTTCTTGAGAAATTAAAGAACATTTGACTTCAGACAGACGATATGAAACTTGCGCACATTAAACGCATTATCTGGATTTGTAGATTTTATATTTCAGACTTGATTCCTTTCAAATGTGGACCAAATGATGAAAGTCGTCAGAATCTAATGCGACATTGGTAATAATTTCTACAGCTATAAAATGTTCAAATTGGCTGACATTGTCCAAATTTAACTCATGAAGTAACGCTAATATCATCATGGAAATAGTGAACACTGCAATTAACCATAGTCCTTTAGGTTCTGAAATGGCGAATTGTTAAAAGTACATGCATGCACATAATTATATTGATCCTTTAATTTCACAATTAGGAATGAACATTTATCATGTGCTAAAATACTGTGATAATTTGAATAATTAGACATTTTCTGAAGTCATCTTATTTAACAAAATTAATGGAATCTAATGTGTTAATAACTCGATGAAAATACACAAAACTAATAAAAAGTAAGATCATCATATTTTAATATTTGATATTCTGAATTTTCGGGAAATACTTGAGGAAGTACGCGGCGGCATCCCTAATTATAACAGAACAATTAGTGCACCCTAAAAGGAGCAAAACTATAATTATTATAATATTACCTGCTATTTTGCAAAGTCCACAAAACAGTTGACAATTGTCTTCTCTAAAGAGCCTGTATAATGGGTTCGTGCAGAGATCTGCATCATACTCATAACAGTTAGATATTTTGTCGACGCATGATGATGGTGGTGTACTGACTGAAATATATATCAAGTACTTATTATAATACATTTAAATATCCTTTTCTCTATTTTTCGTTGTATTACTTGATTCTTTAACAACATTTTTTTTTATCTTAAGATTCTATTTCTAGAAAAAGTAATAGAAGATTTGACTTAAGACAAACGAAAAGAAACTGACGATAAAAATCAGCACAGTATAAGCTATCATCTATAGAAAACCAGTGAATAGATGCGAAAAACACCGGCACAGTCAAAATAGACGATAATAAACAAACCCGAAAAAAAATCATATTCGTTGTTACTGAAAGCAAGATCAAAGTATATACTACTTTTTTCAATCATGCCGTCTTATACCCTTATATCAACATCTTAAAAAGAAAATCTTTTTAAATTTTCAAAATAAAATCGACACAATTTCGACACAGAAAAAGTAAAAGAAACATGCGAGTCATGATTCAAACTTGGTTATATCCGGGCACTCTGGTTCTAAACCTTGGTTCCATCTGGGTTTTCTGGTTCTGAACCTTGGTTCTTTGGTTCGAAACCATGGTAACTGGTTCAACATCCGGGTTGTTTGGTTAAAGCAACCCAACTTCTTGGTTCCATCTGGGTTCTTTTCTAGAATATTCTAATGTTCCCGTTGAACATAACAGAAGATAACCGCAAGTCTCCGAATAAAAAGGTAAAGTAGGTCAAAGACGCTAAAATTATTTTATAACATTAAACATTTTGGCATCGACGGTAAAGGAAGTTATATAAGGTATTTATCTTCTCATTTTAATTATTTTGATAAGGAATCTAGATAAGAATAAAGCATCGTATAGATTTTTAAAACAAACCGAAGTATAATACGTACAGTACATCGAACATCCTTTTATTTAATTCCGTCATTTTTTTTTTTTTTTTTTTTTCCTTTACTCATCCCTTATTTACGTAAATATGTCTAGACAGTGGCGGATCCAAAACTTTTCCGAAGGGGGACCCGCTCCAGTCATGCTTCAATGATTCCCTATATAATCAACCAAATTTTTCCCGCGAAGGCCTCCCCCCCCTGGATCCGCCTCTTGGTTCCATCTGGGTTCTATTCTAGATCATTCTAATGTTCCCGTTGAAAATAACAGAAGATAACCGCAAGTCTCCGAATAAAAAGGTAAAGTAGGTCAAAGACGCTAAAATTATTTTATAACATTAAACATTTTAGCATCGACGGTAAAGGAAGCTATAAGGTATTTATCTTAGACTCAATTTAATTATTTTGATAAATAAACTAGATAAAAATAAAGCATCGTATAGATTTTTAAAACAAACCGAAGTATACAGTACATCGAACATCCTTTTATTTAATTCAGTCATTTTGTTTTCTTTTTTTCCCTTTAAAAATCCCTTATTTACGTAAATATGTCTAGACAGTGGCGGATCCAGAACTTTTCCTGAAGAAGGGCCCGCTCCATTCATGCGTCAATGATTCCCTATATAATCAACAAAATTTTTCCCCACAAAGGCGGGGGGGTGGGGGGGGTGGGGGTGGCGCCTATGCTAGGAGTTTTAAAACCACCCAATTAGGAAATGATGTTTATAGGGCTAACGATATGTGCATCTAGCCACTTGACCAGTTGACGACTTGCATATATATTTGATTGCACATTTATTATCAAGTTCGACTGAATTTTGATACTCATTCAGTCGTTGTGAAGGGCATGCATATATTCATTCGACCAAAAAAAAAGAAATCAAGATAAAGATTGAATATTTTTATAATAAAATTATATGTACATGTGTTAATGACAGTGCTAGTGGGATGTGTATCACCAGCACAATAGTAAGAACTTCTGTGTTAGCGCCATGATTTAGGAATATAAAGAGTTACACGTACTAGTCCGTCTGTCCCGAACGTCCCATACAAACGGGTTCCGCACTTCTTACTTTAGTTTCCCTCAACCAAATACTACAAAACTTATACACAATATATAAAAGAAGCTGGTGCATGAGTGCCAATAAGAACTCTCCACAAGAGACTAAATGACACAGAAATTAACAATTATAAAATGTAGCCTAGGTCACCACACGGTCTTCAACAATGAGCAAGGTTCATACCGCAAGGTCAGCTATTAAAGCACCGACATGACAATGTAAAACAATTCAAACGAGAAAACAAACGGTCTAATTCATGTACAAAAAAAATAAACGAAAAACAAGATAGGCACGTGCATATAAAATGAGGCGCGGTTAAAAATGTTAGAGGGATCCCAACCCTCCCCCTTATGTGGCATGAGTGCCAATGAGAACTCTCCACAAAATACCAGATGACACAAACACTAACAACTATAGGTCATATACAGATTTCAACAGTGAGCAAAGTCAATACCGCATATAGTCAGCAATAAAAGGCACTGAAATGACATTGTAAAACAATAATCAAACGAGAAAATAAACGAACAAATTTATGTACAAAAAATGAACGAAAAACAAGTATGTAACACATAAAAAACGACATTCATTGAATTACAGGCTCTTGACTTACCACAAGCACATACATACCGAATAAGGAGGGGTTGAACATGTAAGCGGGATCCCCACCTCAACACAAAATCAAATTTGAAATTTTTAAGTGTCACTTTTACCGTTCAAGAGTTATCATGTCCCTTTAAAAAATATAAGAAGTGCTGACTCTTTCGTTTCCTTTCTCTTAAATAAGTCTGACTCAATCAAATGTAAGGAACCTTATACGCGATTCACATTACCCCATAACACAGATCTATGAAGCTCAATATTGGGTCCCGATGGCGTCACTGTTCATGATTTTTTTAGATGTAAAAAGTTGTGGTACGAGTACCAATGATACAAATGTCAACCCGGAGCCTTGAGAAAGGAAAACTGCTAATCTAGTGTTTCCGTTCTTTAATTTAATTTGCCTCAGCCAAATGTTTTGAAACTTATTCACAATGCTTATGGTCACATTTTTAGTACGGTCAAAACTACGCGAATCCTGCATCTATATGTGGACGTTTACTATTTTTTTCACAAGCATGGGCATCTGTGATTAATAGATATATTCTACATTTATTTCAGTAATCAGCTTATTTACTTCCATTGAATTCTTTTTTAAATAGACTTAACTTGCACATTCTTTTTCAGGATCTCGGTGCAGTTTGGTAACAGACAGTGATATTTCAAGTTAAATGTGACCAACTTAACAAAGTGTTTCACTAGATTGAGCTCTCTGTCTTAGTGTACTTTAATGGTTCTTAGCATTGAGTTCAGTTTATTGATATGCGTATACCTTCTGTGTGAATTTTTATGATGTAAAAGCAGACATTCCACACCTACATGTCCATGAAATGAAATCTAAGGTAAAATGATTGAAACATTTTGCATTATCTATCAAAACTGGCAGCACACGATGCTACTGAAGCAGTAAATTTTCTTACTTGATATTCACGGAAATTAAAGGATTTAGTTTCATCTGAACCAAACATTCTTAAAAATTGAGAATGGAAATGTGGAATGTGTAAAAGAGACAATAACAATGTCAAAAGAGCAGAAAGCAGTCAAAGGCCATTTATGAGTCCTCATAGCTGACTATGCGGTGTGGACTTTGCTCATTGTTGAAGGCCGTACGGTGACCTATAGTTGTTAATGTCTGTGTCATTTTGGTCTTTTATGGATAGTTGTTTCATTGGCAACCATACCACATCTTCTTTTTTATATCTTCAACAAAGCGAGAAAATCCCTCGACCAGAGGCGGGCTTCGGATGGCCCTTAACAAAATGTATACCAGTTCAAACTCCAAATTATAAAATAAACTTACCATTAAAAACATACAAGACTAACAAAAACCAGAGACTCCTGACTTGACGTCAAGGTAATCATACCAAGAGTCATAGTCTGGTCTAGAGATCCTTGTAAAAAAAAACCAAAGCGGATTTTGATAAAAGGGTCATGGTGGTACACAAAACTAACAATACATCTTATGTATCTAATATATCTTAGAAGATGTGGTACGAGTGCCAATCATACAGTTAATTCTCCATTTAATTCAAACAAAATATACAAGTTTTACATTGAGGGCAAAGGTCAAGCTTACATGAAGTTTCTCGTGCCAATAGACTCATCATCTTATGACAATACATCTACATGCCACATATTCAGAAACAAGGTCAATTGAAAATTATATTTTGAGGTCAAGGTAATATACCGAGGAACACACTGCAACATGATGACACACATGTATATGCATACATGTAGGTCAGGAGTCAAAAAGTCAAAGTCTGATCAAATGTTCCATGTAAAAAATACAGAGCAGTTTGCTCGAAAGCTCATCATGGTACACGTAACAATGTATTATGTCATGATTCACTACACATGCAAAATATAGAAAACCTAGCGCAGAGACAGAAACACAAGACATATAACTAAACTCAATTGAATGGTACTTGTATTGTAGGTCACTACAATTGCCTTCACCAAAGAATATAAACTCTCGCAACAATTAATTACAATGCAAAGTTAACCCCGTCTTTTACTTAAGTTTGAGCAGGATTCTTTGCAACGATCATCTTAACACATATAATTGAGAATCGAGTCGTGCAGTTATGTCAAGAAATTAAAACGGTAAGATTAGACTATAAAACAGTAAAAACTAGCCTAAGGGTTTACCATTAATTTTTAACCCAACCATATGATAGTACTATGGTAAACTTATGGAAACACATTAGTACTGCAACCAGAGTTCATTTTTTAAACCTTTAATGGTCCGGAAGAACACACACCTAAATTATATATCGATGGAAAGAGGAAAACGTGTCCAATAAGAAAAGTTGGGTCGTAAAAATCCAGAGTGGTCACAATTTTGTGAAATTGAGGTCAAAGGTCAGACCTAAAAATATCAATATTTGAACCACAAGGACAAAAAGGAGAAATATTCTGATATTTATTCAATAGAATGCTACAAAAACGATTCAATCATAAGCATATGCTAGAAACGATGTTAAAACGACAAATTTGAATACTTATATGAAGAGCTGCCATTACAAAATGGCGTTGATTTGGAACCTTCTGAATTTTTTCCATTTAAGACATACCAAAAGAAGAAGTGGCCTTGACCTTTTCACATCCATAAACTTTCATGTTGTGTATAGTATTTCACTATAGTATATTACAGAATTATTTTCTAAAGTATAAAACACCAGTTTATCAAATTATTTCAATATTTTTTCTATCTTTGAAAAAAAACAAAATTCAAGCGCTGAAACAGTGTTTTTAATTTTGCATCTTAAAGGTTGTGTATTTTGTGAAAATTAGTATCTAGTTATAGATAAATACATATTGTGTATTTGCAAAGTCTGGACAGAGCGGTTATAACACAAAATATACTATAGTCACCAGAGGCGAAGGCGAGGTTTAAAAAAAATTTGAACGGTGTAAAACAAAGTCAGTTTGGTGCATGCACATTTTTTAGTGGGATAATCCTGGTAAAAAAGTTAACTCCTTAATTTTTTAAGGGAAGGATGAAAAAATATACAATGCAATGCCAATTTTCTAATGTTGTAATTCAAAATCAGTCATGATCCTTATATAACTTTTAAAAGTGACACACACTAGCTCAAGTATTCATAAAATAGGGACATGAATCAATCTCTTAGTCATCATATGCGGATTCAGTACGCGTATTAGCATTACAAGACACTTCCCTTTTTTATAAGAACAAGTTCGGCGCAGGACAGAGTTTGTTCAAAGCGAACACAGTTTGTTTAGTACAAATGCTATCTGGAGCGTTAATACCGTCATGATTTGGTCAAACTCGTCAGATATAGTCTTACCTTTGCATAGGAAACACAAAAGAAATGTGAGTACAAAGTTTCGATCAATGTTCGTGACCCATATTCCCATATGCATATGCATGATGTATCTGCACTGCCAATCCCAAATGTAATGGGGCGAATGTTGCTACAGAGACGATTGATTTTGTAATAGCCATACATTTATGAATGTTTGTTATCTTTATGGAAAATATACGGTTCATAAGCGCCTTTGTGTTATTTTTCATCGATTAACTAACAAATGAACTTTTGAGCCTAGGCTCCGTGTTGAAGACCGGACCGTGACATATAATGGTTTACTTTTATAAATTGTGACTTGAATGGTGTGTTGTATCATTGGCACTCATACCACATCTTCCTATATCTATTAACAAGCTATGCGGGCATCATTTCCATAGAAATACCAAAACGAGGACATAGCTCATAAGAGCACGGGTGGCAGGATGAAGTAATTGTGCTTCTTTTAATGTATCCTTGATATTTTCAGACACACCTTGGTGTAATTCTGAAAATCTTAACATAGACTTCCATTTTCCTGCAGCAGATATGGCATCCCCTAAATTGAGTTCAGAGCTAAACTGTATATTTCATATCCCTTGGCCCCACTGTGTCTGAATTGTAAGGTGTCACAATATCTACTTAGTTCTGGAGTTTGGCAGTTTGGTAAACATCAGAGACAAACTTGGGTAAAATTGATCGGTATATATAGAGGATGTGCTACATGAGAAAGGCTTTTTCTTATGGAAGAACAAATCACATCACTAACAATCGTTATTAATGAACTGACAGCAAGTTCAAATTCTAATTTTTCAGTGACTGTTTTACTTAATTGCACAGGTGTTGACTTCAATAAGTACTTGGTTATGCATGGATTAATGATTACTCACATTAATAAGCACAACTTAAAAGACTGTCAACACGTTTAGAGGACTAGGTTTTGCGTAGTTTTCTGTCTTTTTAAAGGTTTTTCTTTTACACAAAAACCCTGTTTTCATATCCAAACTACAAGGAAGAAACTGAGCGCGAGATCGTATAAAAGTGTCAGGTTGTGAGGATACATGTCGATCAGTTTGATCACATATATGGATTTCTATTGTTTCTAATTTAAAGTTCCCCAAGGCTGACTGGGGAAACGAAATATGGTCACTTGGTCTTCCCCCGACCGGCAGTAAAACGAAGTTGGGCTTCCGTTTGGCTGTGCGGGATGTATCAAGTTCGCAGTCACGTCCGGTCAGAATGGGGACGTTAAATCCGATGCCTCGTGTAAAGGGAGTGTCACGTTCTTTGCACGTTAAAAACCCTTGCATCAACTCTTTGAGGGGTCCGTAGGTGGCATGTTGCAATGGAAAATTTCTGTCCCAATCCAAAATACCATCATTTTCCAGTGGCAGTCGAAATTTTCCCGATCATCATCCCGAATGGCCTCTATTATGACAAAACCTACATATTGTTTTTATTGTTAGCTTGTTCTCGTCCTGAACATGCATGAAATATTTGCCACTGGACATCAAGCAACCAACAATCAATCAATTAATTTAAAGACGCACCAATTTTGCCTTCTTGTGCAAGTCTCATAACATCACTGATGATTCGCCCACGCAAAGCAGAATATCAAGAGAAGTTTGGTTTAGCATCACCTTGTCACACACCAAATCTCTGCGAAACTTCAATAGTACTTTTCCCCCGACCACTTGCATGCATATTAATTGCTCTGAGGTTAAACATTGACATACAGTGTATTTTCACACAATGTCAACTATAGTCATTATCCGGAAAAACCTCTTATCCGAAGGATTTGGTTAACTTTTATATAAAGTCAAAATTTTATTAACAAAAATATAACTTATTTACAGAAAATACAATAAAGAACTATTATATATATTCAAATCACTCAAAAATAAATTAACTTCTCCTACAAAATCTACATAATCACCTCGAAACTATCAATAAATGGATTGTGAAGGAAAAAATAAATGGTGGAGCTGATTGATGGATAAGAAATTTCCGTAATTAAAAAAGGTACAAATGATGTTTTTATTTTTGAGTTTTTGACAAAATTATTTGGAATTTGCCCAACAAAATTTGCATGCAGTATCGCAATAATATGTTTTGTCCTCTCAAATGTCAAATACTGTTTTTGAATCATATGTTTTCTCGTTTTCAAAGAAAAACGCGTTAAATATCTATCTAAAAAACAGCCAACTTTAAGTTTGACTTGGAGATGGTATTATATTTATGGCTTCATTATTCCGATGATCCTTGATGATATGTGCATAGAAAATATTTACGAAAATAGCGGGAAATGTAACCAAAAAATATATTTTTGGATTTTAAGGTAACTACCCAAAACCGTAAATTGAGGGGTACCCCCATTAAAGGGATAACATACAAAAATGTGACCATAGAAACTTTTTACGACCCGACGGAAATTAAAATATAGATATTATTCTATCATTTAAAACAATTTGCAGCCGTGTGTTATTCCGGACCATTAAACTCGTTAACTAAGCGTCTTTTTCGATGTCAGTTGCAGTACTACATGATACAGTCATGAAATTGAATATTTGAAATAGTATGACCAGAACAATACAAGACAGAGTTGTAAACTAAAGAAACTAATGATACATATCGAATTTTTAATCCCAATGTACAAATTAGGAACCGTAGTTTTCATTCAATTTATTTATCTAAAATGTACGCTTGGGTTAAACAATGGAAATTAACACTGTATATTTATATAAACGATCAATCTTGTAATTAATAAATAAAATGTATCATTGAACGTTCGATTTTCACGAGTCGCCATTTTAATTAAATTAAACGAAACTAAAATTCCGTAATTTGTATTAGTTCATCATGTGACGTATTAAAGTTCAATCCGTCATGAAGGTCGATCGGTACTATCCGTCCGATCAGTCCGATCAGTCAATTACTTTTACTATAAGTCTGACGGATTGCTGACGTGAGTTTGACGCGAACTTGACTGATCGGTGACTGATCGATGACCGCTGATTGATCGCTGAAATAGTAACGCCTAAGGTTGCAAGTACTGTATCATTAAATAAAATTCAGACTTAATAATATTTTTTTATATAAATATGCACATGAATGCCTCTACATTCTGTCGATACCTGTATCGTGGCATTTTATCAGGTCATGTTCTTTTGACTGTTCATAACGTCTTTATAAGAAGTCATTGGATGCTTGATGTGTGCTGTTTGATATTTTAGTCTTAGATGCATGATTTTTTTAATAACTTGTTATTGGTTTTTTACCAGTTGTCTGTACTGCGAGTACTCTCAGATCTGAACTTAGTTTCTTTTGTTGCATTTATGTATAAGTACATGTATCTGTCCATCCCATTCTATGTTCAAGTAAGGATCAGGTATTGTTTTGACACGATCGTTCCACTTTCCTTGAACTAAAAACACTGTAGCCATTAATGCTTGAAATTGCTCAATTTAGCACAGCTTAGGGGCTATCGGTTTGTGGTTCTATATCTTAAGGATGTAGTCATGTCAGGGTTAAATCTTTTGTTGATGTAGGATAAATTATTAAAGAAGTCTCTTAATTTATTTTCTTACAGTGTGAGACCCAAAGTCTGTCAACGCTACCAAAAACAATAAATATATAGAAAAGGGTTCCATAACCTATCAATATGTTAAAGAAAACTTATTCTGTTCCAAAACTGATAATTCTCTGATTTATAGTATCAATTTGAAATTCCGATTTTTTTTTATTTCACCTGACTGCATACTTGAAAAGAATGACCGTCATGATGTCTGTATTACTTATATTTACTTACCGGTAAGATTGTTATCTGTAACATAGCCAGGTGTTGTTGTGCCAGGTGTTAACCCTAAAATATAACATATAGAAATAAGCCATTAGCACAATAGAGTAATTATTTAACAGTGACATCGTCTTCAAAGTAGTGACAAACTTAGATCAATAGTATATTATTAAATAAAACACAATGATACACCAAAAAACATAACCAACAGCATTTTACAAAATAAAATATCTTAGATTTACAACTGTTGGATACATTGGTACTTTAGAATCTTTATTGATTGTGGATCACAAATGATGTGTCAAATAATTAATTTTTTTTGAGGGGGTGAAGTGGAAGGTGGGGACTAGGAGGGGTTCTGATCCCGAAATCCCGAGATCCCAAATGTAAAGGAAACTAAATCCAGACATCCCGAAATTCGAAAAAATAATTCCCGGATCTTAAATCCGGAGCTTAGAAACACTCGATCCCGGAGTCTCGATAAATTGCATACATCCTGCCACACACACACACCTCTCTCATATTTTGGAGTGTCATTTGTATGCACGAGTGACATTTCTTGTTACTGTATTTTAATACGAAAAAGGCTATTCAATATTGTGTATTGTTTTCTTTTCACAGATTTATAATTTTATATTTAGGCTTAGTTATTTGATTTAAATTTTAGTTTGATTCTTGGTTAATTTAAGACATTATTTTTTTTGTATTTACTTGATTGAAACGTTTCAAATTGTTATAAAAAAGATAAAGAACAATTTTTTTTTTAAATATTATTTAGTAACTTTCAAGTAATAAGCTCACCGACCGTGCAAGACACTTATTAGTAATCAGGGTCGCCATAAACCACCCTAACAAACAAATCATTGGTTTTAATGAGTCAACATACTGCGAGAGTACCGATAGTGCATTTGTTTCAATCTTTAAAAAGCCGCATTATTTTTTAATGCTTTATATCATGTCCTCTGTCTTTTTATAATTTCTGGTAACTAATTCAGATGTACAACACACGTGTTATTTTAGATCTCAAATCATACTTATGTAGTTGCATTACTGTATTGCCTAAAGCCAAATACATGTATGCTGTGACACCTCTAACACAAACATACAATAGATGAACATACACACACACACACACACACACACACAAAAACATATCAACAACAACAGTCCAGAAACATTTAACTTATGTCAAATGCTTTAGAGCAAAATTATGATTGGAACCTATATAAAGCATTTGAATTATTATGAAAAGAACTATATGTATTAACCACCTTATATTAACTCCCTATTACATGTATTATGATAATATTGTTGGGAATATTAGCCAGAATTATCTTTCATTAATCACAAAGAGGCAAAGTAGTATAAAAATGAAGCAGTCGTGTCTGGGTTTTTTATCTCTAGTTCTGGAGGATACGAAAATGGAACCCAATCAGAAAATAATTTGGATTGTTAATAAAAAGAACATCATTAGTATACTAGTATCTGAATGTGAAATTAAATGATCTGGCTTCTTTGATCTTCTTATTTTTTTTACAAGTGTCTGAAGTTACTACAACTCGCGTCCTGTGTAATATATTTAATCCTGGAATATATGAGGAGTTTATTTCCTTCTTTTTATTTCCAGGAATAGCACTACCCGTGTTCGACATATGCTGTCTTGTCATCGTTGTAACATTTAACGGTTTTGGTGTTAAACGTATATGACGTCGTTTTGCATTTTCAACAGACACAGAGATTGATGACAACAATATGAATAACACTTACGATCGTCACATAAATGTGCATTGCACGGAATTGTATTCCTTGGAGCTGAATTACAACACTGTGCACAGAGAACCGACGTCCTCCTTGACCGACTTATATCGCCCCTTTTCCCTACGGAATTTCCTAACAAATCACAAACCTTAAATAAAAAATTATTTTTATTAAATGTATGTCAATCCCATCAGCATGTCTACTGTTTTCTTTTTTTTTTCTTTCTTTATGTCCTGACTCGGGATCAACTCAATGATCTCGTTGTATCGTGCTTGTCTCGAGTTTAGTAGGTCATTGTTTCCCTGTCCGGGTCACACCAAAGATTTACAAAAATTGTATTCTATATCTTTACACACAGCGTGTTGCACAAAAGTACAAGCGACGAATGTCTGAATCGGAATCACGATCATGTGTCTGATAAGTTGACAAATGTCTTCCACTAGGCTTGCTAGATAAGCAGGGTAGTATTGATTTCACATTAACGTGTTTTGCTCCTTGAACGCATACTTTTTTAACTGGACATTGAGCACCAAATCATCATCATCATCATTGTCTACACCTGTGATATCGAGATTGTTATATAATTCGAAACAAAACGTATTTTGAATTTGATTTTGACTGATATGTGTGAGTAACTCTTGCATTTTGTATATATACATTTTTGTTGGTTTTAGCATTATAGATTTGCAAAACACTGAAAAAACTTTGAACAACTCATAGTACGTCAATGTTCTTCATAATTTGGTTCGACAAAAAATCCATTTAACATGTAACAGTTGTCAGAAAGATAAATCCACAATTTCATCTAAAGGATACAAAAGTTAAGACAATAATAATCAAAACCAAGGAGTAAACAAAGACTTAAAAAATCAAAGGACATTTACAACAACAGTTATAAATACCGGGAGTGAAATCAGGTGCTCTGGAAGGGTAGGTATTTCCTGCACCGTATACGGCACCCGTCGTGTTATTTCTTTGTTCAGTTCGGTAATGATGGAAGGTTATTATGACTGAGAAAGAATATCAGATATGATTTCTGACACACTTTTGTCATAATGGCCAATCAGCTCATGATGGCGACCGTAAAAATTTCTTGAGTGATGACCTTAATTTGATTGATTCATAGCCCTGTCTTAGCAACTTTTGAGAAAGCAGTATTCCTTGTTCAACAAACTCAGCGTACTTTAAGCTAGCTCTAGAGTAACGTATCAATTGAGACACATATACTCCATATGCTGGTGGCGCTGGGATGTCGCTTCACAGAAATGGAAAGTTGACTTTAGCAAAATTGAAATCATCGCGTTTGTCATAAATTTTGGTATTCAACCTACCATCAGTAGTCCTTTCGAGAAAAGGGTCTTAATATGAAGCAGATTTATCCGACTTCCTGCTTCGGAAGCGTACTTAGTGTATATGTAGGATTTCCAAGTGTGTTATTTATCCCGAGTTCCTTATTCAGGCAGTCAATGTAGTGATTCTTGCAAACAAAAACAATATTGTTTGAGGCTTTGTCAGCTGGAACATATTTGTCATGGAGGCAAGACAACTCCTCTATGACCTGAGCGTCTTTACAGATGGAAGGAGCTTTGGTGCTCATTGACCCTTTTAGTTTACTTACTCTTATCTGAATTAATGACCTCACTGATATAGACTTATTTTCAAAATTTGTTTGCCATTGACAATTTACATTTTTTGCTGGTCGAATTTTACTTTGCCTTTTGTACACAATCTCCTTCAATTTTTTGTTTGTTTGTTGCAGAATGATCATTTTCATAATCGTCCTGCATTCTTTCTCCGATTATGAAATAGTTTACTACTTACCAAAAACGAATTCGAAAAATGATGGTAAAGTCATTTTGTGCTTACCGCCTTTGCCCTGCAGCCGGCCGAGTAAACCACCGAAGAATCTTGCAATGAGGTTTTGTCTAAGAAGCATTCCTGAAATAAAAACAAAAATAAGTGGTTGGTTCACTTTTTTCAATCAATGAGATGCATTAAAAAAAACTGTGTATATCCTTCCACTACTAAAGTCCAATATAAATCGTCTTGAACTTTTGACATAATCAAAGACGATCGTGATATGGAGGATATGTTTGATTATTTGTTTGCTTGGTTTGTGTTGTTATATGTTACGTCTTCTTTATTTGGTTTGATTAAAAGTAAATTACACTATCTACAAACTCTTTGATGCATAAATACCAGATAGTGAAAGACAAAGTGCTTTCTTGTTTTTCATCACACTAAGATTTAAATTGCATCATTTCTCAAAATCAACTTCCTATCCTTGCTAAACAGTTATTTCAGATATTTGAAATACGCATATGTATTGAATACAAATATCTACCTCAAGACCATCCGGACATTTTACTTGCTTCTTCAGACACATGGATTTGTCAGATTCGCTATAACATGATGAACATGACAGACCTTAAATACAGAATAATATTTCCACATTGTTAAATCATATTGGTATTCAAGAATTTCACGTTAAAATGACGTTTAATTTTAGCAATATCATTTTTTTAAAACTGAATCCGTATAAAGATCTCAGATATGCTTAAATTTATTTTTTTTTCTGTTCAAATTTTTTTTTTTGTATTTTTTCCTCCTTCTGCTCGTCAATTATCTGAGGCCGCAATAGCATAACTGTTATTTGTATGACTCCCGATTAAAACAAAGTTACAAATAAGATAACACTACAAACGAGAACAAGTGAAATATGTGCTCGACTGTACCGAATTTTACATGAATTGTCTGAATTGATCTGAAACTTACTTGATATTAATGAATAGGTCCTCAGTATGATGTATTTTTAAATAGTTTACACCAAATCTTTAATTTCTGAATCCCAATATGATTTACCAAACTATTTCAGTGATTTGGTTGGCTATTGTAATGTCAAATAAAAAAAACAGTAGTATAGCTATTTCATGTAACTATGAAACCTGTCAACCAAGCCATTGATTGCAATATAATGAAACCTATATGTTATGTAATTATACGACTTTAAAAATAAAATCATATATTATCATACCCAATGCAATCTTGCATATGATGGAGGTAACAGTAACGAAAAGAACTGAAATGATGAATACATAAATATATGTGAATTAGGTTGACTTTATTTTCCTCGTCATAAATCAATGTTACAAAGACTAGTAAGAATAATTTAAACGAAAAAATATGTTGACAGATCATCGGCTGTTGTCTGCTCTATGGTCGGGTTGTTGTCGCTTTGACACAATTCCCATTTCCTTTCTCAATTTTATATTTTGTAACCTTTCATCTGTCGTCAAATTGTTAAATCTCTCTATAATTGTACACTACATTTTTACCTTTTACACTTTTAATATTTATACATTCAAGTATAATCTTATATAACATAAACATATTTCGCGGGAAGCAAACAAAGATCCTGATTTACATATGACTTATGTGTTTTATTTATTCGAATGATGAAAACGATCGCATACATGTACAAATACTAGTGTCCTTCCATGTTGGAAGATCGTACATGACATTTCATCTACGTCATTTGCTTTGTTGTGGATCACTCTAGATGATTGTTAATCATACTAAATTAACATTTTTATGTATAGATATGTTGATATTCACTCAACTTTTTGTCCCTCTCCTGTTTAAAAAGGGAAGACTTTTGTTCCTTGTTGAAAAGTAACCAATTTCAGCAATACTACATCTTCCTGTTGACATGCGGAAATTAATTCGAGATACAATATGAGTAATAAATGTTTTCCCTAGGACATAGATGATGCAACTGTTTGCATGTTACGTTATAAAGTTACATCACTTAATAACGGTACAGTGACACCATCACGTACGTTTGAGCGTATAGTCGGATAAGGGACATGTGAAGTCCGTACAGTAGACTATATATCATACTTACATATATATGAATGTACCATTATGTAATACCTAAAACAATTTGAAAATCTGTATGTGATATTTTCTCCAAAAAAGTACCGACTTTAGGCAATTCATTAATTTTTGGAAGTAAGAGCAGTGGTCTTAGCTCCTTTTATTCGTTACTTTTCCTATGACAAGCGGTCGGCGGCGGTATTGAAGAGTGAAGTGACTAAGATATTGATTCATTTAATGCACTCCTTCTAAAAATTACCAAAGTTAACTCAATCGAAGATCAAAGAAAAATACTACTCATGTTATAGTAATTTTAATTGTTCTATAATTGCCCGATTCAATCTACATGTACGTGCAAGAGATGTAACTATTGGGACAATTTATCTCTATTATTTCTCATCTCTTATGTACTTTTTGTTATATTTCTGGACCCAATTATTCCGGTTTTTCTTGATAAGGTTTCTAAATTGATTGTTCTCTATCCTTTTGAATTGTTTTCCTTGATTGTACTTTTCGCCAATTATTTTATCATTATAAACCCCGTCAAGACCGTCGTGTTTCCGTATTAAAACTAAGAAAATAGTACGTACCACAGTGACAGATCTCTCGATTGGGGATGGAGTGTACTTAATGTCTATATTCTTTAACTTTTCTGCAATTTTTATATTCTTTATATTTTTTGCCCATTATTTTCTGTTCTTACTATTTATGGCAATTCAATATCCCTTGTTGTCTCGGTATTCTTGGTGTATATTTCATTGACTCTTTTTAAGTAAATAAGTATAACTTTATTTGAACTAAGAATTAAGGGTCGCAAACATAGTACATGTAGATAAACTCATCATAGATACCAGGACTAAATTATGTATATACGCCAGACGCGCGTTTCGTCTACAAAAGACTCATCAGTAGTAAATGTATCTATTTTGTTGTTCTGTAGCTGTGTTTTATCGGGATTCTTACTTCTTACAAATATCATTTGTTGCTAGTATAGTAATCAAAAATTATAATTAATAAAGTAAAATTTGAAAAATGTTTACCTTCAGATGGTATGCCTTATCAGGAATGACATAAACTAGACTACAGAGTTGAAAAGATCACATTGTGATAATAATTCAGTCAGAAACTGATAGCTTTCAGAAAAAGACTGCCATATTTTCTTTATCTTTATATATTTTCCAGTTCTGAAATGCAAGTGAAATTGGAGTAATTAACAAATGAAAAAAAATCAGCGTTACAATTTCGGCTAGCTATTGCCTAATGTTCCTATATGTATATCAATAAGTTCAGGACATATCAATCGGTATTTCTTCAATACAGAACTGCGGTGCAATTTTTTGAACTATTATATGTGACATAGACGGAGTAGGAGTGTTCTCATACTGAAGTATAACAAGGAAAATCCGAATACTTTTACCACATGTTTGTGAATATGATAATGTTTACGTTAAAATGCATGTTCAGTGGTTGTCGTCTGTTTATGTGGTTCATAAGTGTTTCTTGTTTTTCCTTTTTTATATAGATTAAATCGTTGGTTTTCCAATTTGAATAAAATTAGACTAGCAATGTTTTAGGGTCGTTATAGCTTGCTGTTCGGTGTGAGCAAAAACTCCGTGTTGAAGCCCGTACCTTGACCTATAATGTTTTACTTTTATAAATTGTTACTTGGATGGATAGTTGTCTCATTGGCACTCATACCACATCTAACTATATCTATGGAATGGAAGAGAGTAGTTAATCGTTTTTGGTAGAGAAAGGGCTGTGAGTTTTTTACTGTATATTAACTGATATTAACTGATATTCGATTTGAAAATCTGATGTAGGACTATTCTCATAAACGACTAAACAGGAGTTAAGATGTACAGTTTAGTAACCAATAACTAAGAAGTTTTTATGCACATTTTATATTAAAAAATCTTTCAAAAAGCAAAAAGTGTTATTTACAAATGAGCTAGAACTTTCTTTATCCCTGATATATAGCAGGTGATCAAAAGAGCTCAAGTCACTCATCGGGGACATTTAAACTAAGACTCCTTTTTTTGGCTTACTAATTTAATTTTCAAGATAAAAGCTATAACTAATATATTAAGTGAAGAACAAAATGTTCTGCCCGATAATATTTTCGAAATCTGTTCTGGTTGTAAGATAATCAATGAATGTGTTAGTAGATAGACGTTTTTGTGTTCTGTTGAATTGTTACTTTTAAAATTGTTATACGATGATGACTGATGTACCCATATTTTGACTATTTTATTTATTGTGTCTGTTTATATAACGCATCAATGTAAATATAACGGAATTTGATGAGACTGTCATCAAAGTGAGAGGGTTAGCGCTATAAAACCAGGTTGAATCCACCATTTTCTACATTTGAAAATGCCTGTACCAAGTCAGGAATATGACAGTTCTTGTCCATTCGTTTTTGATGAGTTTTGTTATTTGATTTTGCCATTTGATTATGGACTTTCAGAATTGATTTTCCTCTAACTTCAGTATTTTTATGATTTTACTTTTTATGCACTAATATTTACCTGTGTTTATTGTCGTATATTTTTATTTTACCTTTTTACGTTACCGGTTAATTGGAAAATCTTTCGATCAACTTACAGGTTAACTGGTATGAAAGTTAATGTCCATAGAAGATGTACCTTAAAATTATTGAGACATGGTCACTTTTGGCTGTAGGGAATATAAGAATGCCCGACAGAGTCTGGTAAAAATGGGGACATAAGATCTAACACCTTGAGTACACGATATCGTATGTTGCCTTATTTTGTCTAATTTTATGCATAACAATGTAACTTGTAAGGCTAACAAAACATTTGCCCTTTGTTCACCATGCGTATCAATTTCAAATGAATCAATTACGTTATAAATCAATTTAAAATATAATAATTACATTGAATGGAAACATACATCCGAAGATATCAACTTATTGAGAAAAAAGTCAAAGCTTATATAGGTTTTAAAAACAAACGAATATAAGTAATTTTCAAAAGTTATTCTTTCCTGTTTTCTTCTCTTTTCTATTTCCTTTCTGTCTTTGATTGCAAACTAAAACATTAAATAAAATAGTTGTTACTTTAAATTAAAAAAACATCAATATATCAATGACCTTTCAACAAGTATTTTAGCTATACAACTGCATGCAATTATTTGCTGGTTGATCTCTCCGAGTTGCAAGTGTTATTAATGTACCTTTTTGGTTATTTTATATCGATATTGATATATCAATTACATATACGCCTTCCTTCCATTAAATGACATTGATATTTTACTTTTTTATTCCGTTAGTTTTATTTATTTGTTTTCTTTTTTTGGGGGGATATGGCTAAGTTTTTTGTTATTCATTCAGTGTTGAACAGGTATGAATCTGTCTAATAGAAATGCCTCTTCTTCAAATAGGTGACAGTCAGTCCGACTATTGATTGGATGGTTAAGTTCAATTAGGGACCTACATTTAAATCAGAAAGCACGTTTTGTGAAATTGAAATGTCCGCTATATGTAATTAAACAGCAATTACGTTCTAGTCAAAAAGAACAAAGTAACATAGATGGCCATGAATATCTTCAAAATGAGACATTGCTTGTCAAAGAAGACAACCCTGTGGTATTTGGTCGGAATGTTGATATTTTGAGTATTTGCACTAAAAATCTTTTATACTGCACTAAAAGAACAAGATTGAAACGAATAGAAAACAAAACAGGTTTTTAAACTGAAAAAGTAATACTTTAGATTATACAATATAATACTCGTTCGTACTCTCACAAGCATAAAGTTGTTTTTACATTTGTTGACAAACTAGTTGTGCATGCACTTTTAAATAGGCTCACTAAAACCGAAAAAATACTAAAATTTGTATACGTGATACATATTCATACGAGTAAAAAAAGAGGTAAAGACGAATTATGTTGTGTTTTACTGTTGTCTCTCTAGTGTTTACGTGCCATCGTCTTGAATATGTAGATAGTGCGTAATAAATGTTTCCATCATAGGAGTGTAGGAAAAGTTCAATTTATATTGTTTTAACTGTCATTGGTTTGTGAAATACACTGACGAGTATTGTTCGATTCATAAATGAAAATGAAATAATTCGGCTACAGTCTTTTGAATTAGTCTTTTATAGTAAATATGAACAGGATGTAGTATAAATGCGATACACGAATGATTCAACGCCACATAAAGTGATGTATTTTTATAACGTTTATGTTTTCAAAGGGACATTTCTAAACATATAATAAAAAAAATTAAATGCAGACACGTACATAAATACGAAATTTGTATTGACTCTGTAATGGTGTTATTTAATGTATTTTCTACATATGACCAGGTGATCAAAATGGAAGTGTAAATGTAATGGTGTTTTCATTTGTATTTTTTCACCATGTCGTTTTTTTTTTTTTTTTTTTTTTTTCTTTATCATAAATCAAAAGAGTACATAAACAAATCAATTATGTGGTAAAATAACAGTAATATAAGGCAAGATGATATACGACAAAACAGTAATCACACATAAAAACGAACAACATGACACTAAAACTCTGTATACGAACCTCAAGACTCGAGAAAATTTATCTCACAAACGATGAGACATAACACGATATCCAACTAGGCGTACAAATGAAACATCATTACTAAATACCGAGACACATCGCATAGCATTACGAATTTACATTCGGCTAAATGGTCATTTTCGGAAACAGGATCGGTACTTATGAGACCAAACGACGTATATATGAATGATAAACCATAATGTAAGACGCTGTTAAAAAATCTAGTTTAGATCAACCAATTTGTGATCAATTTAAAATATAATTATTACATTGAATGGAAACATACGTCCGAAGATATCAACTTATTGAGAAAAAAGTCAAAGCTTATATAGGTTTTAAAACAAATGAATATGAGTAATTTTCAAAAGTTATTCTTTCCTGTTTTTTTCTTTTTTCTATTTCCTTTCTGTGTTTGATTGCACACTAAAACATTAAATAAAATAGTTGTTACTTTATATTAAAAAAACATCAATATATCAATGACCGTTCAACAAGTATTTTAGCTATACAACTGCATGCAATTTTTTGCTGGTTGATCTCTCCGAGTTGCAAGTGTTATTAATGTACCTTTTTGGTTATTTTATATTGATATTGATATATCAATTACATATACGCCTTCCTTCCTTTAAATGACATTGATATTTTACTTTTTTATTCTGTTAGTTTTATTTATTTGTTTTCTTTTTTTGGGGGGATATGGCTAAGTTTTTTGTTATTCATTCAGTGTTGAACAGGTATGAATCTGTCTAATAGAAATGCCTTTTCTTCAAATGGGTGACAGTCAGTCCGACTGTTGATTGAATGGTTAAGTTCAATTAGGGACCTACATTTAAATCAGAAAGCACGTTTTGTGAAATTGAAATGTCCGCTTTATGTAATTAAACAGCAATTACGTTCTAGTCAAAAAGAACAAATTAACATAGATGGCCATGAATATCTTCAAAATGAGACATTGCTTGTCAAAGAAAACAACCCTGTGGTATTTGGTCGGAATGTTGATATGTTGAGTATTTGCACTAAAAATCTTTTATACTGCACTAAAAGAACAAGATTGGAACGAATAGAAAACAAAAGAGGTTTTTAAGACGCGGTAAAAAATCTAGTTTAGATCAACCAATTTGTGATGAAGTCCGTAAAGTTACGGAGTGTCACTTTTAAACGTTTCTCCTCATAACTCTATTTGAAAAGTTTTAGCAAAAGGAGCATTCCCCTGTATTTAAAGTCAATTAAATGTGAACATGCACGAGCACATCGTATTAATTGAGATATGTAACCACAGAACGATGGTGCAGAGGGTATATAAACTCATCATAGATACCAGGACTAAATTTTATTACAACTTCGTACCTAATTTGGTCTTTTTAACCTTTTTAGATTCGAGCGTCACTGATGAGTCTTTTGAAAACGAAACGCGCGTGAACGTAAATATAAAATTTAATCCTGGTATTTATGATGAGTTGGTTTTACTTGTGGGAAATAGGAAAACTGATAATAGGGAAAATGAACAACGCTTGTTTGAAGTACCATGAAGGTAGGGCCAATTTGTCGTGCTTTTTTCTACAGAAGGGCCAATTTCAAAAAGTGCCGACAGAAAAAATTTGTAACATCGCTAAATTGTACTGATATAGCTCCTAAATAAAACATTATAACCAAGCGTCGCCGTGGCTCTATCAGTAGAGCATGGAACTACTAATCAAAGACGGTTTGACTAATTGTTTGCCACTTATTGCGGACCTGTTTTTGTATTGCTATGAGTTACAATTTATAACAAAAATAAGCAAAGACCCATCGAAACAACATCTGATAAACAAATTTAATAATACTTTTAGATATTTGGATGATAATTTGGCTCTCAATAATGACGACTTCAGTATGTATATTAAAGAAATTTATCCTGTTGAACTTACTTTAGATAAAGCTAATACTAACAATGACCGCTGCCCTTTCCTCGATCTTAATATCTATATCACTAACGGAAAGCTGAATACTAAAATTTATGATCAAAGAGATGATTTTTCATTTCCTATCGTTAATTATTCATTTTTAGATGGTGACGTTCCCTTGTCACCATCTTACGGTGTTTATATATCTCAACTTGTACGATTCGCTCGTGTTTGTAACAATGTTTTAGATTTTAACGAGAGAAATGTATGTATTACTGAAAAATTATTACACCAGTGTTTTCGATATCACAAACTAGTCAAAACATTTACTAAATTTATCATCGGTATAAGGACATCATTCGTAAATATAGCTCAACATGCAGACTTCTTATACGTTCAGGTATTTCACATCCAATTTTTTATGGCAATATTCTTTATAAAGCACAAAGGTGTCAGTATTCACCTCAGAAACTTACAAAACCTTTGAATAGACTTATTAAGAAGGGATATAATTACGATACTGTTGTCAAGTCATTAAAGATTGCATATTTTGGCGTTAATATTGATTCACTTATAGGGTCTTTGCACCGGAACTAAACACTAAACACATTTATTCAAAAACCAGTTGTTGGCATGACACGGGTTATGTTCTTCTCATATATGTTATGATGGTATGATACTAAACCCCTAACGGGAAGGATTGTGCCTGATGTTCATATGATGAAATCATAATCT
The DNA here is from genome assembly GCF_963676685.1 of Mytilus edulis. Lineage (NCBI taxonomy): Eukaryota > Metazoa > Mollusca > Bivalvia > Mytilida > Mytilidae > Mytilus > Mytilus edulis. The sequence continues at coordinate 49,100,997 of NC_092349.1, read as the reverse complement.
TTCAGTCAGTTTAATTGAAGTCTGGAGCTGGCATGTCAGTTAACTGCTAGTAATCTGTTGTTATTTATGTATTATTGTCATTTTGTTTATTTTCTTTGGTTACATATTCTGACATCAGACTCGGACTTCTCTTGAACTGAATTTTAATGTGCGTATTGTTATGTGTTTACTTTTCTACATTGGCTAGAGGTATAGGGGGAGGTTTGAGATCTCAGAAACATGTTTAACCCCGCCGCATTTATGCGCCTGTCCCAAGTCAGGAGCTTCTGGCCTTTGTTAGTCTTGTATTATTTTAATTTTAGTTTCTTGTATACAATTTGGAAATAAGTATGGCGTTCATTATCACTGAACTAGTATATATTTGTTTAGGGGCCAGCTGAAGGACGCCTCCGGGTGCGGTAATTTTTCGCTACATTGACGACCTGTTGGTGACCTTCTGCTGTTGTTTTTTTTTTCTATGGTCGGGTTGTTGTCTCTTTGGCACATTCACTATTTCCATTCTCAATTTTATTTGAAGTTGAGGTTCGAATCTCGCTTAGACTTATTGCATTTTTTGTGTTGTTATATTAAATTTTGATGTTTCTGTCATATTTTTTCGGATGTTGGCTTAATTCATAGCGTCATTCTGGTTCATTTTGACTTTATAGTATACTAGTATATAATTTTATTAAAGAAAAAATAATGTATCGCGTATTGTGTGCATTCCCATGACTTTCCATACTCTTGACTTAATTTCTATTCAATGTTTACATTTATTACATATATGCATGGAACAACTGCCGCCAAACTGATGTATGTGCCTGTACATAACAAAAAACACGAACATGTATTATATAGCAATGAAGCTCAAATGCTGCGCGTGTAATATACACATAACTTAAAATGAGGCCATTGTATATAAGTTTTAAAACAACACAAACAATTTTTCGAAACCTTTTTTGAACATGGTATTATGTGTAACAAATGCAGTCAACAGCAATTTTGTCGCAAATTCATGAACTGTGTAAATACTAGTAATGACATTTTTACAACTGTCCCTGCACCAGTACCTAAGTCATCAGAAAATAAAACAACACCACAGAACAAATCAATAACACCACAAGTCATGATTTTATAGGAAAAGCACCAAGAAGCTATTGCATCTGTATCACAACGAAGGGCCGATTTGTTTAAATGTCAGAAAAGGCCGTATAAAATGTGTTAGTAACACAATGTGTTCTATGACGAACTGATGTAAGATGTTCCCCGGTTAAAATATATATAATATTATTTTATCTTATAGCCGATAAACCCTTAAAAGACAAATACAGATATACATATATTCAAAATGAGAAAAACAGCATCCCATTTGAATTTGTTCGATATTATTTGGCTTGTTGACAAGTTACGTGGTATGGTACCTTATGCGCATAAGGTGGTAAAGAATTAAATAAAGTCAATATAAAAAAATCAATAGTCTTGGCCTTGTTTTTGGAAGGAATACCTGTTCAAGGTATACAAATAAATAATGTGACGTATGTTCATGTACTATTATAATAAGCATCTATATGGCTATTTTAAACATGATTTACCTATCTTATTGAATGAAAAGAATTTACGGGAAAATGGCTCTGGCTTTTTGAAATTCTAAAATCGGAATGTCTTTAAAAAAGATATTTTGTAATTATAAACAATGAAAAGGAATGAATCATTTATCTTTCAATATCAAAAATATGCTTAACCCCGCCGTATTTTTGCGCCTGTCCCAAGTCAGGAGCCTCTGGCCTTTGTTAGTCTTGTATTGTTTTAACTTTTAGTTTCTGGTGTACAATTTGGAGTTTAGTGTGGCATTCATTATCACCGAACTAGCCTATATACTTGTTTAGGGGCCAGCTGAAGGACGCCATCGGGTGCGGGAATTTCTCGATGCATTGAAGAGCTGTTAGTGACCTTCCAGATTGACAGTCGATCTTGATATCTATATCACTAATGGAAAGCTGAATACTAAAATTTATGATAAAAGGGATGATTTTTCATTTCCTATCGTTAATTATCCGTTTTTAGATGGTGACGTTCCCTTGTCACCATCTTACGGTGTTTATATATCTCAACTTGTACGATTCGCTCGTGTATGTAGCAATGTTTTAGATTTTAACGAGAGAAATTTGTGTATTACTGAAAGATTATTACACCAGGGTTTTCGATATCACAAACTAGTCAACACATTAACTAAATTTTATCATCGGTATGAAGACATCATTCGTAAACATAGCTCAACATGCAGACTTCTAATACGTTCAGGTATTTCACATCAAATTTTTTATGGAAATATTCTTTATAAAGCACAAAGGTGTCAGTATTCACCTCAGAAACTTACAAAACCTTTGAATAGACTTATTAAGAAGGGATATAATTACGATATTGTTGTCAAGTCATTAAAGATTGCATATTTTGGCGTTAATATTGAGTCACTGATAAGGTCTTTGCATCGGAACTAAACACATTTATTCTAAAAACAGTTGTTGGCATGACACGGGTTATGTTCTTCTCATATATGTTATGATGGTATGATACTAAACCCCTAGCGGGAAGGATTGTGCCTGATGTTCATATGATGAAATCATAATCTTTCAGTCATGTTAATTGAAGTGACAGTCTGGAGCTGGCATGTCAGTTAACTGCTAGTAGTCTGTTGTTATTTATGTATTATTGTCATTTTGTTTATTTTCTTTGGTTACATCTTCTGACATCAGAATCGGACTTCTCTTGAACTGAATTTAAATGTGCGTATTGTTATGCGTTTACTTTTCTACATTGGTTAGAGGTATAGGGGGAGGGTTAAGATCTCACAAACATGTTTAACCCCGCCGCATTTTTGCGCCTGTCCCAAGTCAGGAGCCTCTGGCCTTTGTTAGTCTTGTATTATTTTAATTTTAGTTTCTTGTGTACAATTTGGGAATTAGTATGGCGTTCATTATCACTGGACTAGTATATATTTGTTTAGGGGCCAGCTGAAGGAAGCCTCCGGGTGCGGGAATTTCTCGCTACATTGAAGACCTGTTGGTGACCCTCTGCTGTTGTCTTTTATTTGGTCGGGTTGTTGTCTCTTTGACACATTCCCCATTTCCATTCTCAATTTTAGTCAACAGTATCACAATCAATATTACAATGGGTGGGTGTATTGGGAGGTATATTAGGACATTGTAGCCTGCATCCTGAGAATTAAAGGTTTTCTTCATATAATCATAATACAATAGCTCCTTAGTATTCGGACATATGAAATCACCGTATTTGACCGTATTTAGATTAGCCTAAGACAGAAAAGTCATACGTACCGTAACTTTGGCCAGTTACTCCAGAGTTAAAGATTAATATCAGTAAAACACTGATAAAAATCAGATTGGTAAGTTTTAACATTATTTTCTCGTAATGTTAACAATTATAACGTGTTTTTATACTAGTTGATATACATATCATTTATATATAAGTGCATGACAACTAATTAATTTAAATAAGGAGTAAACAGCGAAAATCCGTAATAAGTTAACATGACAGTGATAACATTTCACTTGTCTTTTTTTGCATGATCCTTTAGAAATGTACAAATCAACACTTGTACCTTTTTTTTATTCTACCATTTATTGTATTAAGGTCGTGCTGTTGTCATAACAGTTGTATATGTCACTGATTGATTGGTTTAGATACACTATTTAGACATCCAAGATTTTTTTTGAATGATTGTTTGACCAACTGACTTGCTATCTTGATAGATCAGCTCTAACCAAAAGTTCAGTGCAAAAGTACAATTTCGTTATGTTAGTGCCCAATGCTATTCAACCTCTTTTTTATTTTTTATTTGTTTGCGAATAGTCCTTGACGAGTCTCTTGTAGACAAAATGTGGTTCTGGCTTACAAAATATGGTTTCTATGCTGAGGTTATTTCTAAGCTAGCTTATATCAAAATTTTATTGTTCTTGTGTACTCATGTATTTTTTTTAAATTTCATAAAATATATTTCTGAAGTTGTTGTCTGCGGTTAGGAATCTGAACAATCCTTTCCAAATTGTTTTTTTTTTCATGGATGTTCCATTTCTTTATAAAATATATGCATTAGAGCCAATTTGTCAAAAGCATATAGTAGTCAGCTGGTCAATCCGCTTTACAACATTTTCACTCTTTGAATTTTACATATCATTTAGAGGATAATGAATCTCGGCATACACATGCATTACTACTACAAATATAAACGGTGTGTCCCGTACTAGGAAGACACAGAACAGTTATAATCATTGTCTAAAAACGTGACATTGTATGCACATCAAGCTTATCTAGTGTTTAATAAGGTGTTTATATGACAGACCTTTCTTGGTATTCCTAATTATTGGAAGTTTTAATATAGACAGAAATAGTATACCTAAAACGACAAAGTTGTTTTTCATTTACCTGTATATATTATGAAAACCGTTTTTTTTAAAGCATTATTTTCTAAGGGTTATATATTTAGCGGTGGTGCTTTGCAATGGCTTTGTTTGACTTGTTTGTTTCCTTTGTGGCCTTGAATGTTTGTCCCTAATATTTTATTAACTATGTATTTACATTGAGGTATCGCAGATCAAGTTTATTCGTTCGTAGTGTGTTAATTTACGTTTTTTGATTGAGTTAAGCCTTCCAATTGATATGTATCGTGTGTTTTCTATGGAGTTATGTTATACTATTGTTTCGGGAAAGGGAGAAGGTTTGGTACCATTAAAACGTCTAATCCCGATACCTGTTCTAATTCAGGAATCTGATGTACAGTAGTTTGTTTATGTAATTTGTACGTGTTTCTCCTTTCTCCTTTTTTATATAGACTTGATCGTTGGTTTACCCGTTTGAATGGTTTTACACTAGTAATTGAGGGGCCCTTTATAGCTTGTTGTTCTGTGTGAGCCACGGCTCCGTGTTGAAGGCCGTACATTGACCTATAATGGTTTACTTTTAAGAATTGTTATTTGAATGGAAAGTTGTCTCATTGGCACTCACACCACATCTTCCTATATCTATTTAACTCAGATACTAAGGTGCAAATGTACTTCGATTATTTATCGATTTCAAACCCCATTTTTATTTGGTAATGAATTATTGCATTATAACGCACAGCCACTTAAATGTTACGCACAAAATTAAAAACCCGTTAGGTTAAAGCCATGGTCAAAATTTTAATAATCCTAATGTTTAGTTTTAGATAAAGTTTCATGTCTCTAGAATAAATAAAAAAAGCCGTCAATATTCAATATGATTGAATTGCCTGTATCATACAAGAAAGGCAATCAAACCGAAAACTTCACGGTAACAAAGTAATTCAGTTTAGTCAGTCCTGTTCATATATACACAAATAACTTTCAGCCCACAAGTTTTAAGAAATAGTATAGAGTCCTTAAACCTGTATAAACAATATGAGTTATCGTGTAGAAGTTTTCTCAAAGAAAAATGTACGTCAAGTAATTTGTTCGATTTAGAAATGATTTGTGAAGTTGTAATTTATTATCTTAAGGAAGTATTCTTCTGACGTTTCAGTCTGGTTGAAATCTCGTTCTGGAATTATTTGTATTTACAATGAACAGATTTTGAGTAATCCAGTTTTCAAATTTTACAACCAATCAAGTCAGTCTTTTAGCCAAAATTTTGCGAAAATGGGTGAGGTGTACAAAACATGATTTTAAAAGAATCATGTACATCCAATGTATTTTTTCAATCATTTAAAACAAAAAAGTTGAAATCATATGCATTTTGTTCTTAAAATTGAGAAAAATCACAAGTTAACAAAATTGACAGCATGTTTAATTTGACACAAAAAAAATCAAAAGATGAAATAACTTTCTTATATTAACACCTATATATAAGTTTTTAAGTTAAATTTATTTAGGTTGGTCCACTTTTTCTTTATTGAAAGTATGAAAAAAAGTTTAATTGTGGAACTGTGATTTTTTTTATCTTTGGTACTTTTGTAGTCTTGAGGGCTCGATTTTTTTGTCGGTGGTTTTTTTGTTTAACTATTTATAGCGTGTTCCATAAGTATTATTAGAGTACATATTATTGTCGTATGTTTAATGATATGGTTCTCACGTTTTTATTTATTTTTTTTGGCATCTGTTGTTCTAGAATGGTAAAACAGAGGATCCGTATCAAAACTCATTTTTGAATTGCAATTAAAACAAAACTTGACGATAATGTTTGGTCATATTTTATTCGTTGTCCCTTGAGGACAGTTTGATAATACAAAAAAAAAATACAGACAACAAACGCACTTTCATCTTGTCTGTCCTTTGCCCTCATATCTAATCTAAAATGTGAAACATGTTTTACTGTAAATATACATATACTTTTGAAAGAAACCCATTGTCATTAAGAAAATTAAAAGTAATGCAATAACATGAATAAGTCAAAAAAGGAGATAATTCATAAGTCTGTCTTAAACACACATTAGCCATATTTGACAACACTTTTTGTATTACTTAATTGTCGTTGTGTATCGAGTTGTGTATCGAGTGCCATGTTTCTTTTAAAACAAAAGAGGGGTAAAAGATACCAGAGGGACATTTAAAATCGAAACGACATGGCAAAACATTGTTTTCAAATAAACCTGATGAGCAGAATTAACAGAAAATGAAATTACAAAAAGAGTAAGATTAAGTGCAGCACCTGTTAACACATTTAAGTATGGACAATATTCAATGATGATTTGTAATAATTTTAAAACAACGTTTCCATTTGTTGTTTCTGCTTTTGACTTCTGAACTCTCAAAACGTTTTCAAAAAAGAAAAAGGACAAGTTGTTTTGTCTCTTATATAGACATTTATTTGATGTAGTCAGCACTGTGTAATGTATATTACCAATGTTATTTCAATTGATCGGGCGAAGCTTACGTTTTAATTTGCATAATAACAGTTTATTTGAAGATGTGCGTGATACGGATGATGACCGGTATAATTATAACTGATTTCAAATTACTTGTCAGTGTCACCAAACGTATATACAAATTAACTGAGTGTATGATATAGGACGAATAACTGGACTCGTCATTCATGAGTTTATCTCGAAACACCTGTCTATAGATGGACTGGTCTTAAATAAGAAAACCGGTTAAACCCCGCCCAGTCAGGTGAACAAATCAAGTAATAACAATGTCTTTTAATATCTTACTAATTATATTGGTGATTGCAAGTTTTATCTACATGTCCGAATTCCTTTTCTGCACTCTTTGCCACAACCAATAGAGCAGCAAAGATATCCTCGATCACAGCTATGAGGTTTGCATAAGATACCACAATGACTTAATCCATACGGCACAGGTGGACATTTAAGTCTGCATGCTTTTAAATTAAAAAAATAATATGTATAAGCACATAATCATACTAATAGCAAAAACAAGTTAATGATAAATAAAACAACCACACTTTGTATATTTATATTACTCAAAAGCAGTTGTTCGTACCTGACAATATTTTCAGTTCATGCAATTGAGAAATGAAACAGAATTAAATGTGTGTCTCAAATGTTTTTAAAAATAATTGAAAGTAACAATAAGAATTCGGGCGCTAATAGCGTTTGTCTGGTTTTGATTTCATCAGGAACACCAGAACCTGAAAGCCATGAAGTTATGAATACATACATTCAATGAGTTCCCACTCAAACAAAATGGCCTATCATTTCAACTAAATTCAATATTTTAAAAAAAGTGAAAAGTCTATAATGTATTATACATGTAACCAACTTAAAATCTAAAATTTTTAAATCATGTTAAACTTATCAGATAATGAAAACAATCCTCACAAAAGTTATGGCCTAATAAACAATTTTAATTTTTTGTGCATTGACTGTAAAAACGTTAGGAGCGTTATGCTCACAAGTAACATATAAATAATGATGCTGTAGGCACTTTGAAATATTCCAGGTTTGTTTGAGAGAGTTGGAAGCTTGATTTCCAAACATTATTTTAATTTAACATTGTGATATAATGACGAAGAATCGTTGGGATAAAATAAAAGTAATTGATGAAAGCGAGTACTTATTGTGAATGGCTGTATTTTACATATGATTTTATTCTTATGTCTGCGTCAATGAAACAGCATCGTGACAACAAAGCAATCTCCCAAACAACCATATATTTAGATACCAACCTACGATAGGTTAGCATTACATTTGATTATGAAACGTATGTTGGTACTTTATTCCAACATATTTGTAATAATAAGTTCTCCTTAACCACATTCTTGGCGACCAAAGTATTACGGTGATTAATATTTTTCATTAATCAATCGAAGATACAAATTACATAATATCCAAAGGAGCAAGACTGGTTGCATCAAAAACTAAATTTGTTCTGGAACGGTAGGAAAAGTTTCATAGTCTTGAATAGGGCAAATTAACATAGACAATTAGTCTGGTATTTTTAGAGTTAAGTCGCTTGTGAAATGTGACACGTATGCCTAGTTCAAAACGCTGAGCGTAAAACTTTAGTTGTTTCAATTTTAGTCGCTCTTTCTCATCATTCCGTTTGTGAAATATTTGTGTGAGGATGGTGTTTGATTGATTTTGAACTTTATTGAAAAGGTTTTCAATTTGCACAAGCACTATTGCAACTAACCAAAACTATTTCTGGGCGTAAGGTTTGTTTGGTCTTTTTGCGAAGTTCCTAGTTTTAAAGAAAGCACAAAAAAAATAAAACTGTTCTATTGTTTTCGGTTATGATATGATTCAAAACTTAGATTGAGTTTTCTATAGTTCTTCTGGATTAAAAAAAAAAAAGAATTACAGATTTTCGTTGCTGAAATTATTGAGATTTTTTTTTCCACTAATGAAATTTTCTTTAACAGATAATAGATCCTAGTATAGTTGATCAATATTATTAGGTCGTGTGCATAATGATTTTTGACAATTGTTTTGCTTCTAAATAGGATAAAACTGAGGGAAAAAAACAAACACTTTAGACATCTCATATTATTAATAATTAGAAAACAGAGAGAACTGAAGGCAGTTTTATGTAATTTTCTTAACGTATTCAAAAGAAAATATATGGTATGGTTTTAAAAGAGTAAAGAATAGTTAAAAAAAGGAACAATCGAACTTTTATACAAAATATATATTATTATTTGATAATAGCGAAAATATAAATGTATATGAAAAGCAAAATTTCTTGTATTTTAATTGTTTGTTTAAAAAATAGTTTGGAACAGAAAATATGTACTTACCAATTCGTAAGCCAGATACTTCAGTATTGACCAGGAATATCAGAAAAGTACTGAAAAGAATCTTACAAGTAATCCTGAACATTCTGTTATCGTTATGTTAACAAAAATACCAATATTCTTATATGATCGTTTATTTATATATAACATTAAAACCTAAATCCTATGAAATAGTGGAATCACTAGAAAATATGCTTTCGCGGAAAATCCGCTTAACCTTCTGGCCGGGTTGATATTCATTTATTCTATTTTTTTAATGAAATTAAAGATTTATAGGGCGTATGTCTAAGCTACTGGTACCACCTGGAAGAAATCAATTACGTTTCTCGTTTTAATCCCCGATTAGAATATACTTTACATTCGGAGCACGTACTTATCATATTGCATAATATTTTGCACTATCAAAATTAAAATTAAATAATAATAACATTTAAGCTGCTTAACGATTTTTGGTCATTAAGCAGTATTTAACGTTATTGTGTTCTTTGTAATGACGTTTAAACATGCAACATCACTTTTAAATGTTTTCTCTATTTACGTTGGTATCAAATGTATAATGCTTTTGCACTGGACGATAAAATATAAAAGTGCATTTGCATTTATTGGTTGGACAATATTGAAACTAGATGATCTCTTGTTCAGAAGGGAAACAAACATTTAACAAAATTAAACATCACAAATTCATGAAATGCAATTTAAATATGTCAGGAATGACCAATGTCGAAAACTCGGACGTCTCACTGTGTATTGGAAATAAATTAGTTTCTTAGACACTATTTAAGTAATGTGTCTTTTGTATTTTATATAGGTTACATTCCTATCTACCATATTGTGTTATAAATAGTGTGATAAGATTTCTAACTCATTGGTGAAACTCTTGCCCCAGAAACTAGGTACCAGTATTTACTAGCCTATGAGTTCGGCCCGTTTTTAAGTTTGGATTACTGTTGCTCAATAGATAGTATACCTTCCTCACAATGCGGATTTTGTTTTTAAGAAAAAGTTATTTCAATTGGATTTTCCTCTAATTTTTCAGGAGACCAGTTATGATTTAGGTTTTAATTTTATGTCTGTTTGCAAACAAATAAATCCATTTTCAGTTGAAAATACGGCCTGAATTGATCGGATTTTCCCTCCGTCACAAATAATTTCTGTTATCTATCATTAAAATCCTTTGAATTTATGGATGAATGTTAACATGATTATACAACACTAATAGAAGTTGGGTCTTACATTCAGATGAAACCTCTTTACTGAAAGCCATGATCTAAAGGTTATTTCAGCTCCGCAATTCTTGTTCAGTATGTAAAAACAAAATCTAATACCATAGTCTATCTCCTATTGAAACGTTTTTTTACTTCACATAAATATAATAAGTATACAGTTTGGTCTACATACCAGATTTGACAGAACATAATTATTCATTTTTTATCCAGAGACGATCAGGATAATTCAACAACGACTCCCATACCGAATAGTCAGCCTTTTCATTCAGTACGTACTTGAACAAAAGAACTATTACAGTTTTTATTCTTCATAATTTTTCTATAATTAAATCACTAATGTGTTTGATATTCAAAAGGAATAGCTTTAGGTGAAATACCACCAAATCATGGTACGTCAAATCCGGTTGTATAGGTCGTACAAAAATATTCCCTAGAATTTGACAATTGTAGGTACGTTGTAATCAATCCTAGATTTTAGTAAAATATTTTTTGGTCATAAACATATATCTTGGGTAATTCAAAGCACCATTATGTTTTTATTTGGGGTTTCTATAGACTATTGTGGAAGCTTGAGGTTACATGGTTACTAAAGCTTGTACACAGGATAAATAAGGGGGAATTTGATTTGTTGACTTCCGGTGATGGCTTATTTCTTATATGCAATAAAATGTCATGTTATTTTTTTTTCTATAGTACTAGACAGGAAAAAACTTTACTTGTGCCAAGTATTTCTTTATTTGAAACAAAAATAAATGCTGCACATTTTTTTGAAAAATTCAAATTAAGAAAAGTCTAATATGGGAAAATTAATGATGGTATCAAACCTAAATTATAGCTACAACATTGTGTGGGTATAACCATTAGGAGACTATATATATACACATATAACCTATAAAAAAGAAGATCAGGTATGATTGCCAATGAGACAACTATCCACAATAGACCAAAATGACACATACATTAACAACTATAGGTCACCGTACGGCCTTCAACAATGAGCAAAGCCCATACCGCATAGTCAGCTATAAATGATAGATGGTTTTAAAACCGTTTTTTTTCTTCTACATTTTACAATGTGAATGTGAAAAAGGTGCAAATTAATAAGACTTTGATTAAGCTGTGTGAACTAGAAATTTTCCAATGATTAGTGTCGGATTGGATAAAATCGATACAATCCCTATATCCCTACAAAGTGATTATAATTAATAGGAGAAATAAAATTAACTTCTGTAGACAAAAACAAACAACATTATTATTAGTGATGTAACACTTTCTAATCTGGATTATATTTTCATTTGTGTGTACCTTTATAGCTTTGAATTCTGATTCATAGATCATCTTTCAATTTAGTTTTCTAACTGAAACTGAACAAATTGTTTTATTGAATCTGAAAAAACTTTTTCCATTAGTTGTTCATCAATGTTTTCCCTCTATAAACAAAGTATTCATTAGGGTTGTATCGATAAAAGACACATATTAATCCTCTTGTCCAGTCGTCTTACATTATATTTGCTCTATGAATATCTTTTTATTAACAACTTTGAGTTTGGTCAGGAAACCTGTCTTGCCAAGAACAGATACATTTATGGTCAAAATATCAGTTAAACCGAATCAATCATGTGCACAAAAGCATATTTTTTTTCCGCTCTCAAACTGTCAAACTCTTGATATGTTGGAAACGAAACAAGACATGAAAATTCACAACTACTTAAGATGTTACACGTAAAAGAAAACATCGTTTAGTACAAATCCTGGTAGAAAACAAAAGATGTGGTGTGATTGCCAATGAGACAACTCTCCACAAGAGACCAAATGACACAGATATTAACAACTATAGGTCATCGTACGGCCTTCAACAATGAGCAAAGCCCATACTGCATAAATCTGTCACTTTAGTGTATACTTGCGTTTGCAATCAATGAATCTAGCTCAGGATGATTTCCTAATAACAATCCAAATAATAAAAGAAATGACAGAAAAGTCAACGAGAAAAGTATAAGTAAGAGGCAACAATCTAAGAATGAACTCATCAGTATATTCCACACGTAAATGTATGAAAGAAAAAACTATTGCAGTCACTGAAGACATTTCTCACAAATTATACCATGAAATGTGACTTTAGGAGATTTATTTAGTAGATTGCGCTTTTCCGGTAACTCGTGCAAATACGCCATTTTACAAAATATGATTTTATAGCAAAATGTGAATCAATTATGGAACGTAACGTGAAATTAAAAACTGGAGAAGTTCAAATAAACAATGTTTGCCTTGAGAAAATGATCAATTTAAACTGCATGACTATTACCATTTAAATGCGTCCAAACTTTTTAAACTCAAGCGCCACTGATGAGTCTGATAGACAAAACATGCGTCTGGTGTATTAACTTGTTCGTTGCTGAAATTGATTGGAAACCCATTGTTTTTCACGAATGACTTCTTCTTTAACAGATAACAGACAAGAACATTATTATTTTTAATAGATACGTCGTGTGCTCAATTTTTTTGTTTACAATTGAAATGGAGGCGTTTATTTGCATCTTAACGAAACACAGGAAAAGTACGATACTTTTGTTAAACTATGAGGAAAATGTTGAAAACAAAACAATCAATTGCAATTTTTGATAAAGAAAAACATTTGTGCACATTCTTATCTAAAAACATGAAAAATATATAAAAAGCAAAATTTCTTTGAAGTTGATTATCTGTATTAAGAATAATTTGGAACATAAATAAACATACTTACCAAATCGTAAGCCAGATACTTCAGTAGTGAAGATAAATATCAGAAAAATACTCAATAGTATCTTACAGATTAACATTCTGCTTTTGTTATGGTACAACACATGTGATAAACATAACAAGTTTCCTTTACGATTGTTTTTATATAACATGTATAACATACACAACTAAATCATGCCTAACAGAAAAATAAACCTAGAAAAAATGTTTCCGGTAAATCCGGATTTGGTTAACCTGCTTGTATGACATTCATGTATCTTTTTGTTCATGTACGTACATATTAATCGGTTGTTGTCAACATTAGGGAACAAAACAATAAAGCTTTTTCTTGTTTTTCTTGTTTTTCACCGAAACTCTCTGACCACATTTATTACGTATCTTAATAAAGAAGTCTCTCTTTTTATTCATACATTTCAATATAATTTGCTTTTTTTTTTTAATCTTTTAGCACAAAATATCTTTATAGAAAAAGGTCTTGATTAAGGTCATAACTGACTATTGACCTTTTTTTTTTAAGTATGTTCACATGGAAATTACTATAGAATCCATGTGTCTATCACTAACTGTTTTCGAGTAATATTCATCCGAAAATTAAGAATAAAATAAATCACATAATTATGTTTCTATAGTAACCTGCATAGGTAGATATAGGTTGCTTACTAATCCGAATAGTAAGTTCTAGTTCGTCAGACTTAAACGAATATAAATTATTTATTTAATAAAATTCAACAAAGGTATCAGAAATAAGCTCTTCAGGTATTAAAATTTCTTATCGAATGTTAAATTGAACCTATTAGTCAGTGATTGTCGTGTGTTGATGCGGCTTATACATGTTTCTGGTTTTCTTTTATTTTTATAGATGAAACCGTTGGTTTATCCTTTTGAACTGTTTTAAAAACCTGCATTTTGAACTCTGCATAGTTTGCTGTTAGGTGCGAGCTAAGGTTCTGTGTTGAAGGCCGAGCTACAATGGTTACATGGGACATTTTGATTGGGATAGAGAATTCTCTCATTGACACTCATACCACATCTTATTTCTATTTTTCGTAGAATACATTGAGAACAGGATTATTATTGCTTTCATATGTTTTTGTTAGTTTAAGAGCAATACAGAGAAGCGTTTGGCATGCACCGAATTTATACCTTCTATTACATTTTAGAAAAGATGACACATATTAAAATGTTATCTTGTAAGTATTCCGCCAGTCAGGGTTGGCAAAGTATAACCAGAACGTGAATTCCCGGTAGGGAAAACCCGGGTTTTCCCGGGCTTGGCAATACTCCCCGAAATGGGTATTCTGGGCATTACTGGTCAATATGATTTTTTCACTTTATTTTAACACAAAATGTAAAGACTTGTTGTAGGTTCATAGTGTTAAAGCTGAATATAACCATGTTATACAGATAACCATTGCCACTGACAGTCATTTCTAGAAGAGTTAAAATTCAATTCTATTCTCCTAGAAAACAAGATTTGCACATTTAATTTCATAAGAATACCTTGTTAATTACAAAGCATTGTTTCAAGAATCAAAGCGTTGCAAAAAATAAGAATTTTATTGCAGTATTTAAGTGAATTGTTAATTTTAATTGGTATACATTCGTATTGCTAAATAAACACTCTAAGGGGTCATGTCATTAACGCTTATAGAATTGAAAGGGCTGATTATTGTTACATATTAAACAAATCTGGGTTCTTATCTGAATAATTACTTATTAATTAGTGACAGTACATTTACATTGATTTAATTTTTCTGACATGTAATTGTTAACTTTTAATAGGAGTTACATGTATATGTTTTGAAAAATGGGGTTTTGTTTGCTTTATATTTACAGTTTGACCAATCTAGATAAACAATAGAGGTTGTAAATATCTTAAATGTATTACAGTTGTGTTTGATCACTGAATCCATATATAAAGTTCAGACCAGTATTTTATATTACCCAGTATTGCCCAGTAATACCCGCTAAAACCCAGTAAAGCCGGGGTTTTCCCAGTATTTCCAACTGGGCTGGGCAATACTACCCGGAATATGCCAACCCTGCCGCCAGTGGACACGTTTGAAGCCTTACTTTGGCATCAGAGATATAATTGTGTGTAGTGTTACTGAACAGACAGTGTACATGTACGGAGTTGCATTTAGTAGACCTTTCTTGTGTTTTTACGACTCTTTTTGCCATGGTCTTTGTCTATCCTTTTTAATTGATTATTCTTATAACCATGTTTCACAAGCAATAACGAGACGTTTTAACATTAATGAAGCATGAAAATTACATTTGTACTATATAAATCTATCATATGAGCACATAGTTCAACCGACATGTACCTACCAAACGTACTCGTCTTATGATAAGTTAGTTCCCGTAAACGTTCATTGTGATCGCAGACTGATAAAATCCTTCACGATGGAAACAGCACAAACAAGTGTCGCTTCTACGACTTTGTTAAAATAAAAGTATAAAAAGGATTAAGAAAATATCTTTATTGAAGAACATTTTAAGAAATCCCCAAAAAAATCACTCTGGTTCGTCTTTTCTTCGAATTCGTTGGTATCAATGACCTACAAAATTAAATAGTGTACTTAAAAAGAGATATATATAAACAATGTAAGTAAAAACATATAAACAAAACTGTAAACTATATGACTATATACAAAATACAAGTTGAGAAGATATGAAATTAATTTATGTTGAATGGTTATCTCTGGTCCTATATTTAAAATAATAATTCATGGCAGCCGTAAATTTGTTTTCATTTAACCATGGGTTGGACATTTATATTCGATTATTTTACCCTGAGCGGTATGCAATGAATTATTTCTAATCAAAAGGAAAATTCGGCAATTGTGTTTACCATGAAAGCCCTATACATACGATACTGTTTTGGCTGTTTCGTTTTTCCCAATTTTGATAATATTAGTAATACTATATTATTCAATGATTTGTTTTTAATCCCATTTTTCACATATATGTTTTCTTCCGATGTATTTTTATTTGTTTTGATGCGTACAAGAAGCTTTTAAGGTGGTACCCAACACTTTCACTCAAATTGATTTGGCTAATTTAATTTTCATAAAATTTTGTCAAAGTATTTACTGTGACCCTTTAACAAAAATTTCAAAATTTCAAAAATTTTGAACCAACCGTTTTGTCAGAAAAATTACACTGGTTATATAGCAGTTTGACAAACACCAATTTTTATCATTGAGAAGCTTAATATTCCCTTTACACCACAACGTTATTAAAACGTTAAGCTGACTTTACAGAGTTATCTCCCTGTAGTGTTAGGTACCATCTTAAACGCCCGGCATTTACATTTGATTTTTGTCTACTGAATCATTCTTGTGACGTCACCTTGTTTCGTTGCAATGCCAAGAAAATAATATCATTTCGCGGAATGTTTTGTTTCATGGAAAATACATTGAGATGGACGTAATTGTATATTTTCCTGTAGAACAGAGATAAATATATTGTTTCTGAATCTTGGACTATGTAAAGTGGGAGTTTTGATATCGAAAATTGAGAATATCTACAGGTATAAATAAGTTGGTCGCAACTCGGAACAGCCGTGTTTGTGTATTACTCCGTCTGCGCTAAAGGTAGATATATTGCGATTATACTGGTTCACGATAATAAGACGTTATATTAGAATAACTAATCTTTCACGAGCCATATCATTTGTCTCAAAATCGTTAGAACAGTGCCATATGTATGAATTTTTAAAAAGTTTATTCTTCATTATAGACATTTATATATAGTTGCATTAATTTACTGAATAACTCAGGTTGTTTATTATTCTATTTAGAAATTGGATATGTCTCAGAATATTGTCTTCTTGATTTGCCTTTTCAGGCTGAAAAAGAAACAAACGATACCATAGACTGAAAACAAACTGAAAATCAAGACTAAAACCAAAAACGATGAAAAACAAAAGTCAAATGAAAATTTCCGAGACAAATTCGAAAGCAAATGTCTCTGATCAAAAAGCAAAATCGAAAACTTAAACACATCACACGAATGTACAAATGCAACAACTGTCACATTTCGGACTTTGTGTAGGGATTTGTTGATATAGAAAACCAGGTTTTATAGCTAGCTAAACCTCTCACTTGTATAAAAGAAAGTTTCATTATATTGACAACGATATGTGTACAGTACATAAAGACAAAATAAATATAAATGTCAAACAAAGGGTACAGCAGACAATATTGTGTTATCAATCACAATCACTATAACAACAAACAAAGATATAAACATTTCCCATGTCAAAATAACACAATGACGGGATGTATAAGTACAGAGCAACGAAATGTGTAACAAAGAAACACGAAAGGGTATATACATTATTTAGACAATGTATATTAACAGAAATGAATGACAAGAATGAAGAAATTTATCATAGATCAAAAACACAATGAAGGGATATTTAAGTTCAGAGCCACGACATATGTAACAAAGAAACACAAAAAGGCATAAATACAAAGCATATTGACAAAAAAGAATGTCAAGAATACAAATGTTAGCCTAGAACAATAACGGGATGCATAAGTACAGAGCCACGTCAAATGAATCAGTCGGAAAGCTGACCCCGGTTTGACCCCATTTCTTAAAGCAACAATGGACGTCATGTGATTACCATATATGGGCATTTTTTTACCAAAAAAAATGAAGCTCGTTTTTTGGAATTTGTAGTTTTTTGCATGAATTAAAACTAATTCCCTTTCAAGTGAACATTCTTGAGTATTTAAGAAATATATAACTCAACTCAATTATGGATTAAACTCATTTTTTTCTCTCAAAATGTGTCTTCAAAGTCAAGGTGTTGACGAAAAAAATTGGTCACAGAAAATTAAAATCGTAATTTTCTTTCTTAACTTCTCGGGAAGCTATGCTGAATTTAAATTATGTTATGTAACATTACTTGGACTATGATGTGTCAAATGTGTGCCAGTTGATATGCTAAGATACGCAAATCTGCCAGTTAGATGTGTCGATATTTCTGACGAAGCGGGGCCGACGGTAATTCACGAGTTACGTCCCTTTGTTTGACACTATCATAAACAAACTATTGTTATATCAAGCAATATGCTGTTATTTACATGTGAATATTATTAAAAATTATCTTATTAAATATATTTTGATACTGTAAACATGTGCCAAAAAATAGAGAAACACATTTTATCACTTTTCAGAACTCAGTCCCTGTGAAATAGGCCCTATGTGTCCCTATGTGCCATAACAGGGTTAATAATTTAATATTAATTTAATATTCCAAGAGTTAATTTAATATTCATATTTTTGGTAAGTATTTTTACTGCTGCAACCAAATTATTTTAACAAAGAAATAAATGTCTACTCAATTTATACAAGGGGTAGTCTAAATATTTATGAATAATCATGGATCAAGACAGTATTAAAATGATAAAAAAAACCCAGGAATTCCTTTTCATTACTGACACTTGCAAGTGGGTCCTACCTTTTTCATTTAAACATAAAAGAGATCATAATGAAAGTATTCTGAATGTTAAATCTTCATTATTTTAAATAATAAGTTTGCAATCCTTGTATGAACAAACTAAATATAACAATGTTGTCTCATTGATTTAATGCAAGTTATAGTTCTAAAGAATGGACTCTAATTATAAAAATAACACACTAAAACAATAAATAAATGGTGCTGGTCATGAACTTGAAAATAAATAAGAACAAAATAGACTTAGTAATATTTTTCTTTTTCTATTTGAAAAAAAAATAATAACATTAAAAAAACTATGCATTTTTACATTTATATAAAAGTATTTCAGAGCAGTTTCTGGGGGCTAAGTCAACAATTATGTTTTAGATCACAAGTCAAAATTAAGTCACATTTCATGTCAGTATGATAATGCTTTGAATAAGATTGATTAAAATGATACTCTGAAAGAGATTGTTTGAAGGCAGCAACCATTTGTTTTCAGGGAGGGGGGGGGACTATGAATTTTTTTCCAGACAAGTTGAAAACAATTCTTCTCTTTCAATTTTAGCATTTCATTTAAGGCAGCCGAGGGTAAAACTAATTTTTTTTTCTCAGGGTCAAAAACAAATTATTTTTTATCCAAAAATTGGAAACAAACTTTTTTTCTTCAAAACAATCAAAAGCCACCACCCTTACCCCCTACAGAAAATCAAATGGTTGTTGGCTGCCTAAGTTGAAATTTAGAACAATACTTTCTCATTTACTTTTGCAGGATTCCTTTAATGCTTTATCACAAAAAAAAGTATTATTTTAAACAACGCATGTGTTTTATGTCAGTGCATCTAAAGCAGTTAAGGTTGTGCAAAAACAGTATAAGATTTCCTTACCTTGGATTAGTTAAGTCATACATTTCACTGACTTAAAGAGAATAATTAATCCAGTCAAATATTCACAGCTGATCTCGCCATTACTTTTTCAAACAAACATACTAAATGTGTGTACATTGACTGTGTTCAGATGCCAGGTGACATCGATGTGTAAGACCGAAAAACTACAATGTTAAAAATGTCTTTCTTTTGGAATTTAGTTCAAACGGGGTTTCCCAAGGGGTAATAGAACGTTATGATTTTTTAAAAATTTTGAGATACGTATTATTAATTGTTTGTATAGTACATATAGTCTTTGTTAATCTGTGAAAAATAGAAGAAAATAATTTTAAACGACGATCAACGGCATTACGGGATCGTTAAAACACGGCCAATTTGACATGTTTGAGATTTTTTTTCCTTTTGATAATAAACTCCATGCTCAACAAATCGAAATAAATCTATTTCAGACCCTAATGGCAAGTGGGAAACTGAAAAAAGATAAACTTCAAAATTGGAGCCAAAAAAAAAATCCGCGAAATTAACGCAATTTCAGAATGGCGGGTTTTAATATCAGTCCCATTGATGTCTTATGAAAGTAACAACAACGGTTGTTTCTAAGGGCTTGCTTTCCGACTGAATACCACCAAGAACAGACTCAACAGTAAAGGTAACATTCATAGGGACAATTAAAAAATAATATGACACGTTAAAAGGAGGATAAATTTCGTCAGTACCCATAATCAAAACTTCAAACAGCACTAAACAAACACATAAATGTAGATCGAGTAACACGAAACTGCCAACAACTCTGATTAATATCAAGTGCTATGGGATGTAGGCAAATCATTTGTGTTGAGTTGTTTTTGAATATTGAGACGCATGGTCTAGGTAAGATTATTGATTGATTATCTCAAACAAATAGATAATATGCCAAATTGTCGACATCTGATAAAAAGAACAGGTATTTTTAGGATGACAAATCTTGTGTTCCAATCAACGGTTTCTTTTTTTTCCAATAGTAACGTTAAGATCATGCACACAGTTCATTGAAATATTTTTCTAATAAAAGGCCATACATAGTTTTAAATTTAAAACATGCTAAAGGAACTGATGAAGTGATTTTATATGCATTGTACGTTTATCATTATACTTTTTATCCTATTTCAATAGTGTTCGGATCAAAAATATTTTGGTCATTTTGTCGATTGCATGTGATTTTTTATTTTTAATATATAGTTTCACCAACCCACTTAATAAGAAAAAATACAAAACAAAATCAATTGCTGGTTTTTTTTTTTAACATACCTTAAGCGTAATATATTTATTACATGAATTATTTGTAGACTATATGTCCGGCTTTCACAATTGAATCAATACATATACAAAGTCGTAAATAGATATGAGAAGATGCAGTATGAATGTCAATGAGACACTTCTCCATCCAAGTCTAAATTTATAAGAGTAAACCATTATACATATTCATTACCCTATTGTTTTCTTTTTCAGAAGTGTCCACAAGTTAGTGGTTGTTATACGGTTCATTTTCTACCAATTTTGACAATGTATGCAAAATGGGTCTCGCTACATTGAAGACCCATTGGTTGACTTCGGCTTTTGTTTGCTCTATGGTCGGGTGGTTGTCGCTTTGACATATTCACCATTTCCTTTCTCAATTTTATTTAACCATACAAATAAATTAAATACACAGATAACAGTTAGTTGTACACCTTTAAACACAGGGCAACTACTTACCAATTTAAAAAAAAAGTAGCGACAAAATAAGTGCTTATGCTTCAAGATTGTAAGCGAATGGAATATAAAATGTAACTACAGATGGGTGCGGTCCTAACCTTGACAAAAGTTAACTTAGAGTTAACTTGTTGACTGCTTTTTAAGTTAACTTGAGAATTTCTAAGCAGACCAGCAAGTTAACTTCGTCTACGGTGGACCAGACCTACGGTCCGCTATGACTGCTGCAGACCTATCGACGGGTCTGTTCCAGACCAGACCTGTGGACAAGTCTGATTTTGACCAGTCCTGAGGACAGGTCTGCCCCAGACCAGACCTGTGGACAGGTCTGCTCCTGACCAGACCTGTGGACAGGTCTGCTTCTGACCAGACCTGTAGACAAGTCTGCTATTGACCAGACCTGGGGACATGTCTGCTTATGAAATGTTATCGTTTTTACGACTTTTCACATCAGACTTGAGCTTTATTAAAATATGTATAAACAACATTCGCATTGTTCTTCCCAAGAAGGCCTCTGATAGCAAATTTCTTTACTCGCTATACTCTACTAGACATTATTAATAACAACACAATTCTTTCTTTTTTTATTTTTATATATTCTTATAAACAATAGTCAATTACATAGAGCTATCATATTTTTTTAATTAGAAGGCGGATAGAAATTAGGGTTATCCAACGCATCGGAACAACATTCGTATATCATGGGATATCAACATCTTTGTCGACGTTACTTCGTTCCCCGTTTTTTACCTGCCCCTTCATAATTTTTACTTTACGCATTTATACATGCATGGATATTTCATTGTTATTCTACTTATTTGGATTGGATTTACTCTTCTTTTTCCGCAGAATATTCTTACGAAAATTGTACAGTTGTACAGTGTCCAAATATGTACGATGTGGTAAAACTACCAACAATTTCGTCAAATTCGTCAGATTTGTCGAGAGATTTGTGCACATGAATGAAATAGTTGTCACTTGACGTTTAACTACAAACAAAATCAATCAACCGACATAATAGATTAACAGTATACTATTACCAGAGGAGAACCTCAAATACATTTTTTATTAAAAATCACAAATGAATTCAGACATGTCAGTGTTGGTACATGTACTTGGATGATGCGGCCTAATAGTTTCGTTTTACACACCCAATATTGCAATCCATTGTATTATACATTGAATCCTGACATAAAAAATATGGCTGAATTACTATGCGGGTATATATGGTATATAGATTTACAAATTTAAGTGCACATATGGTCAGTTTTGGTGGAAGCGCTTAAAATATTTTGTTGTACAAGTCAGCATGAGGTATCAAAACACTGTAATTTTGATACGTATCAATATTTTGAATAAAAGGAGGACATTCTAGCACCCTAAATGTATGCGAACACAAATTTGTTGTTATTGTATTGCAATATTGCTGTCCATTGTATTGTACATTAAATCCTAACACAAAAAATAAAGCTGATTTACTATACAGGTATATAACTTTACAAATTAAAGTGTACATATGGTCAAATAATTCTGTTGTACAAGTCAGCATGGTCAGCATGAAGTATCAAAACTACTGAAATTTTGTTACGTATCAATATTTTGAATTAAAGGAGGACATGCTGGCACCCTAAATTTATGCGAACACAAATTTGTTGTTATTGTATTGCAATATTGCTGTCCATTGTATTATACATTAAATCCTGACATAAAAAATATGGTTGATTTACTATGCGGGTATATAGATTTACAAATTAAAGTGCACATACGGTCAGTTTAAGTTGATGCGGTCAAATAATTTTGCCGGACAAGTCAGCATGAGGTATCAAAACTACTGTAATTTTGTTACGTATTAATATTTTGAATAAAAAGGTGACAGCATCTATGCAAACAAAATTTTTTTGTTATTGTATTACAATATTGCTGTCCATTGTATTATACATTGAATCCTGACATAAAAAATATGGCTGAATAACTATGCTGGTATATAGATTTAGAAATTAAAGTGCACAAATTGTCAGTTTTAGTTGATGCAGTCAAATAATTTTGTTGTACAAGCATGAGGTAACAAAACTACTGAAATTTTGTTACGTATCAAAATTTTGAATAAAAGGAGGACATGAAGGCACCGTAAATTTATGCAAACAAAAATTTAAAAAAAATTTGCTGATTTAGTATGCTGGTATATAGAATTATGAATAAAAGTGCTCACATGGTCAGTTTTGGTCAACACGGTCAAATAATTTTGTTGCACAAGTCAGCAAGAGGTATCAAAACTACTGAAATTTTGTTACGTATCAATACTTTGAATAAAAGGAGGACATATGCTGGCACCCTAAATTGATGCAAACAAAAAATTGTTGTTATTGTATAGCAATATTGTTGTCCATTGTAATATACATTGAATCCTGACATAACAAATATGGCTGATTTACTTTGCTGGTATATAGATTTACAAATTAAAGTGCACATATGGTCAGTTTTAGTTGATGCAGTCAAATAATGTTGTTCTAAAAGTCAATATGAGGTATCAAAACTACTGAAATTTTGTTACGTATCAAAATTTTGAATAAAAGGAGGACATGCTGGCACCCTAAATTTATGCGAACAAAAATTTGAAAAAATATGGCTGATTTACTATGCTGGTATATAGATTTATAAAAAAAAAGTGCACACATGGTCAGTTTTGGTCAACACGGTCAAATAATTTTGTTGCACAAGTCAGCAAGAAGTAACAAAACTACTGAAATTTTGTTACGTATCAATATTTTGAATAAAAGGAGGACATATGCTGGCACCCTAAATTTATGCAAACAAAAAATTGTTGTTATTGTATAGCAATATTGCTCATGCTGTCCATTGTAATATACATTGAATCCTGACATAACACATATGGCTGATTTACTATGCTGGTATATAGATTTACAAATTAAAGTGCACATATGGTCAGTTTTAGTTGATTCAGTCAAAAAATTTTGTTGTACAAGTCAGTATGAGGTATCAAAACTACTGAAATTTTGTTACGTATCAAATTTTGAATAAAA
The DNA here is from genome assembly GCF_963676685.1 of Mytilus edulis. Lineage (NCBI taxonomy): Eukaryota > Metazoa > Mollusca > Bivalvia > Mytilida > Mytilidae > Mytilus > Mytilus edulis. The sequence goes on along the minus strand of NC_092349.1, from coordinate 49,076,711 downwards.
GGAGGACATGCTGGTACCCTAAATTTATGCGAACAAAAATTTGAAAAAATATGGCTGATTTACTATGCAGGTATATAGATTTATAATTAAAAGTGCACACATGGTCAGTTTTGGTCAACACGGTCAAATAATGTTGTTGCACAAGTCAGCAAGAGGTATCAAAACTACTGAAATTTTGTTACGTATCAATATTTTGAATAAAAGGAGGACATATGCTGGCACCCCTAATTTATGCGAACACAAATTTGAAAAAATATGGCTGATTTACTATGCAGGTATAAAAATTTATAAATAAAAGTGCACACATGGTCAGTTTTGGTCAACGCGGTCAAATAATTTTGTTGTACAAGTCAGCATGAGGTATCAAAACGTAACTAAATTTTTTTATGAATCAATATTTTGAATAAAAGGAGGACATGCTGGCACCCTGAATTTATGCGAACAAAAATTTGTAGTCATGTGTTAAAATGATGCTTTCCTCTAAAATACGTCTTTTCATAGATATACATATAAATAAAGTGCAAATATGGTTGAATTTGATAGGTATTGGAATATATATTCAGTGCCCGTTATCATTGTAACCAAGATCGTTTTTTAATTTATAGATTGGCAGATCACAGATAAATTTGTGTTTCAAGCAACGTTTTATGCGAACTTTATTTTCAAATATTAGTATTAAATCCTGTTTATATAACGGAAGTATTAGTTTTACTTTATTTTCAATATTAATACTACGAAACAAAGATATTGATAAATATTTTTAAAAAATCGATGTAGAGCGGTCCTGGTTACAAGTTAACTTAGTGTTGAGCAGACCAGTCAAAAGTTAACTTGGGAACAGGTCTGGTTTCGATCGGATTTGTCAAAGCAAAAGTCAACTTATGTTAACTTTGTGGCAGGACTGGTCTCGAAGTTAACTTATGTTAACTTTATGGCAGGACTAGTTTCGAAGTTAACTTATGTTAACTTTACGGCAGGACTGGTTCGAAGTTAACTTATATCAATAGCGGACCTGTTTCGAAGTTAACTTTTTGGCAGACATAAAAACAGTCCTAGGACCAAATCCGCTTTTCAAGTTAACTAGATTTTGGTCCTAGGACTGGTCAGAGCAGTCCTAAATGTGGTCACAGGTTAACTTTGACCAGTCCAAATGACTGGTTATCAAGTTAACTTGCTGTACAGGTTAGGATTGCACCCATCTGTACCAGCGATTTAAAAAAAAACACAAACACATAAGGGTGCAAACAGCTTTGTATTGTTCAACTGGATATATGTACACCTTCAACATTGTGCCCTCTGAAACAGACCAGAATATAAATTATAATTAAAATCTTCTTTTCATCGTGTTTCCGAAAGATTTTTCTCCGTTTATCTACAATAACTTATTTTCAGCTCATTAAACAGAAAGGGTTAATCATCTTTAACCAGGGACAATTACAGTTACTGCCATATGTGGACTGATTATTTATTAATTGTTTACCCATCTGTACAGTTATTTTGTGTTTCTGAAAGTTTCTGCTATACCTTAACAATATGAAGCAACACTGTGGTTTTTTTTCTCTTGCTTTATAGCGTTTGTGACAAACGGAAAAAACAGGGGTCAAAATCGTCATCTAAAAACATTGGCTAATATAAGAGGTCAATCGTCATTTCCGACTGCATTTGAAAATATTTTTATATATTGTTTTTGCTGATGATTTTTTGCTTAAATTTTTCCTTTAGGTTATATTGTTTAACAAAATAACCAATATTTCGGCACTGATGATGTGAAGACGTCATATTTTACACTTTTGACAAACAAACGAAAACACAAAAAAGTAATCGAGTACTGCAAAATGCATTTAGGTATAAAATATTTTTATAAATATCTTACCATAAGGATGTTTATTTGCATTTTCTAACGCCTGTTTTACAAAGGTGACCACACCCGTTAGAACAACATAGACTACCATGACCACAGCCTGACCCACATCGTTCATCACAAGTACCGACTGTACCTGGAGGTAAGGTCGGGCACACCAATCTGCACTCTAAGATAAAAAGATAGTAATTAATTTTTCAAATGATTGCTTATACATCTCATTTTAAATTTATCGTTTTTTATGTTTACATGTGGTGAACAATTTCTAGATATAACTTTAGTTGGTTTTTTTTTTACTAAAGGTGAAAACACGTCTTTAGTATTTTTCTAAATTTCATATGAAAGTAATCAAATATACTCTCATCCAATTGAAAGTGAACTACACTATGGTCCAAGTAGTTAATCCAAATCGAAAATTTCCAAATGTATTAAAAAAAAGTTCGAATATTTAATGAATGGCTGTTATTTATTTTGAATTTATTGAACCATAAAATTAACTTTTGACTCTTCACATTGAATAATCCGCGTTAAATGTGAAGAGTCAAAAATTTATTTTATGGTTCAATAAATTCAAAATAAATTATTGCCATTCATTATAAATAAATTTCTATCAAAAATAAGGCTCAAAGATAAATATTAATACAAATAACAACGTACACAGATGATCACATTGAAAATAAAGCTAATTTTTTTAACCAATCAGAAGACAGTACATACACCAAATTTATTTATTTAATAGTAACAACATTTTTTTTAAATTGAGGTACAAAATGTATCATGTTGTTTATTTGACTATTACACGTACAACTATATTCAATTGTTCATCAACTGTCCGGGTATTGATGTTGTTTTACATACACAGTACACTTTATTCAATTTGGTGTAAAAAATAAAGACGTTTTTTCACCTTCATGATAAATATGTCAAAATTTTTCATGTTTTTCTATCTTTCAAAAATATTTGTTCAACAGCATGGTAGACATATTACATGTTATATCATGCATTTGTGAACTTTCCATTTCGTTGTAGCAACACTGCTGCATCGCCGGCATACGACGTATAACCTCCCAATTGATATGATATTCCGGGGCTTGAATAATGATTTCCTTGATAGAAGATTGCTGCTCACAAGGAAGCTATTTAAGCAAGAGCACCTGATACTATTCCCAGTTTTTGTTGGGGTTCGTGTTGCTCAGTCTAGTGTTTTCTATGTTGTGTCGTCAGTATACTATTATATGTCTGTTTGTCTTTTTATTTTTTGCCATGGTGTTGTCAGTTTATTTTCAATCTATGAGTTTGACTGTCCCTCTGGTATCTTCTGTCCCTCTTTTATGTGGAGTTAAGTTAACGGAATCGCTAAAAACATTTGACTCATGTGATAAATTCGAGACCCTATTTATTAAATCAACATTTTTATCAGACATCATTTACATAAACACCAATAATTCAGTTATATGTAATTTATCATTATACCAGGGATTTAAAGTTTTATTCTAATGCAATTTGTATGTAACAATTTTTTTCATTGGCTAAAAGTTGCCGTCAAATCCACAGTTGACCAGGCGTAACTAAGGAGGGACAACCATTTTGAAATGATTGAATCATCAAATGTTGGATTACTACTATATAATTCAAAATAAAACAACACCTACCCCGAATTCGCCGTTTTAAAGTTATTTTATCCGAATTTGAAGCGTACAGGTAACGTAATAACCTCCAGTTTGTAAGTTTTCATTTGTATGACGTCACGTTTACCCATGACGTCTTTGTGCCAAAATCATTCATCAACTTTCGCGGATTTTTTTTTATTTGTCAAATTTAGACATTTTTCCAAGTTTTATCGTATTATTTCTTTTTGAAATGCATTAGAATTGGAATAACAGTACTGTAGTTGAAGAGTTGCCACCGTCAATTTTGATTTGACGGTCGCAAATGCAGTTTTACTGGCGACGCGTGGCAACTCTTCAACTACAGTACTGTTATTCCTTAATTCGTACAATGTATGTTAATTTTTACATATAATCAATAATTTGTAACCTTACAATATACTTAGTTGAAACACATACACACATTGAAATACATACATGAACATATACCGCAATATAAACAATGATGAAAGCGATACACTTACTTGGTGTTGCACCACTGACAGTTGTAGTTAAGAAAAATAGGACACAAAAATTACACAGTAATAATCCAGTTAATTTTGACATCGTCTCGGCAAAGAAATAATGACAAGTGACAATGCTCACCTTTTTCTGTTTATATATTTCATTTTTTTAGATAATTTATTTTACTCACGTGTTAAATGATATACAGTTCCACGAAAATGTAAACAGTTTTAGGAAACAAAGGATATAAAAGACATGTGGTTAAAACATCTATTTAGAAGAAAAAATATTTGCATTTATTTGTAAAGATGAAGACATGTCATCTTTTAATTGCATGCACAGTTTAAATACAATAATCTTTGTAAGCCAGTCCTAGTGTTACGACAAGTTGTTCTAGGTGTTTTCTTTTTCGAATATTTTAAAATTATTGAATCTATAAATAGTTTTAACAGTAACCAAATTAAGGTAGATTCTTTCCGGAGAATACAAGTTACTATAAACAGATATTCAATTTATATATTGTAATGACAGTATTATTACGAAATATTTGTATTCAAGTTAATTTTAGGATTCAGAATACACTCAATGATTTTTACATGTTTAAACCTTTACTTCTTAATTTTATTAATAGAGAATTCAATTTCGAAATATGTTAAACATGTTGAATTTAATTTTCAATATATGATCTGGGTGGTAGAAAGATCGCTCAATACTGCATTCTCTAATTTCTAAGACATAGCTTCTTCCAATTCAGTTTTTTCAACTAATTTCTTTACTTTCTAATTAAGCCCCATCCATACCCCAAATTTAACATTATTCAATGAGAATAGGCAAATGTTTTAAGTCAACAAAAGGAAAATATAGTTGTGGTCCAACACTTTCTATTCTCCAAAAAAAAATATGCAATTTTTCTGTATCCTGCATTTATGTTTCTATAACCACTCCGTAATTGTAAAATATTGATATTGATCCAATATTCTACATTTTGTAAATTCTTTCCAGACTTGAATGTGATATAAAGATGAATTTGAATCAGCAAACAGATTAACAAACAAAACAAGAAAAACAAATCGATGTGGTGAATACTTAGAAGCAATCATGGTTTTCTTTTAGTTATATTCCTAGTATACTATCTTTCCTATTTTTGAGACGACTACTAACTTGTCGTACTCGATGTCAGTTGAAGGTGTTGCCCATTGTTGAAAAGGTGTGCTAATGAATATTGTTGGCTCATTCGTCAAATACATAAAAAAAATAGTGTGTCTTCTAGGTAGATAAAAGTCGTAACTAAAACCCCCATACCCGTATCCCGATTTAAGCTATCGAATTATACATATTACCGGCTTTATAATAACATGAGCATCACGGCGAGTGTCACATGTTAAACAGGGTATGCTAAACCTTTCGGTACACCTTATATCATCCCAATTATTTGGTAAAGTTCTCGTTGTTCAGTCTTTCATTTTCAATCTTGTGTTTTGTTGCTGTAGTTTGTCTGTTTGTCTGTATGTCTGTTTTCTTATTTATTTGGCATGTCGTTTTTCAGTTTATTTCGACATATAAGTTCGAGTGTTCCTCTAGTATCGTTTGTCTAGTTTTGTAAATTCAAGTTTTTTGTATTTAACAGAAACTGTATAGTAGTATGTGCAACAGTCCGTCATATTTTCCACCGAATAATATTTGATTATTATAGTTTGGTAATTGTTAAATCGCCAAATATTTTATCTGTTTCTGTTTATATTGCTCAATCATCGATGAGTTGAAAACAAATTAGTAAAATAAACCAATTAAACACGTCAACTATCAGAATAGTCCAGTCGATTTGTGAAACAATTGCTCAGATTGTGGTAAAAGCATAAAATTTTGCAGAGTGTTAGTTGAGGTCATAACTAACATTTATAGCTATGGACCCAATTCAGAAAATCAAAATGGCGTCTCTGGGCGGCCATTTTGAAATTGTGTCCAAAAAATTAATAAAAATTATTAGACAAAATATGAAAAATATATTACTTTACCAATTTTGATAAACTTTCGTATATCTTATGACAAAGAATATCAACTGAAGACTATTGAAGTATTAGGTGACCATCTTGAATGATGGCCATTTTGGAAACGTAAATTTCCAATATATCATTATTCGCTATCCTAAATCGTTTTTTGAATTAATACTAAGTTTTATATGCATTTACAACTAGTTTTGCTAATCATTTATTTATGACTGTTGCTATTCATATAGGATATATTCACCAAGCACTCAAATAAGGGATGCATATGTTAACAAATAAATGTATTTAAAAAATACGCGTTAATTCTTTTAATTGCAGTTTAGCATGTAGGGCTTAGTTACTTTTTTACCACCAAAAAATGCGTATATACAATACAAGTTATGGCCATTGTATGTTGAAACGGAATAATACGTAGGTATTAAAGTCACTGGAGCTGAAAAAAAATTTAATAGACTGGAAAGAATTCCGTAACGCCAAGAGAGGACACATGAGGATTTACAATGACAATCAAATACAAAAAGAGCAGACATATACATTTGAGCTGGTAATCAGTCATTTTTGTAAGCATAAAACTGTTCCAAGTTGATGAAGGCCATGTAATGGGAGAATCACAAGGCAAAAGGTACTTATCCTGTGAAAGCACTTCTTAAGATCAAAATATATTTTGTCAGGAAAAACGAAAAAAGTCTAAGACGAGTCATGGATTGAAAATACCAGTAAAATAACCAGCAACGGTTGTGATGAATTAACAAGAACAATATGATTGCAGGGATTTTTTCCGTTCATTGTGATGAGGTATCTGACTATCATCATGAAGCCTCGACAATTATAATTGACAATAGTGTATGTGACTGTCACTTGAACTACTAAACATTGTTCTTTTAGCCAGTGCTGGAGATTAATATTTCAGGAGCAGATATCATGCTAAATGTTTGTTAAAACTGCACGACAAGGCAATTAGACAGAATTCGAGACACAGAAAAAAAGTCAAGAATCTCGCCAAATTGATAGAAAAAAGTGACGGCTCACACTCTGGAACAGATATTGTTTTAATATTCGAAATTGATTATATTGGTAAATTGTACAGTAAACGTTCTTAGTAAATATGAGTTGTCATTGAAGGAATGATTAATACAATACTTCTGAAAAATTGAATACTAGCTGCCATAGATAATATGCAAGCACACATGAAAGGTTGCGTCTTTCTCCGAATTCTCAACGAATATGTTGGGGAAGTTCTGAAACAGGCCATGTCTTTTAGTCGTGATTATGAAGGCCTCTTCATAGTCAAATTAACTAGAATAGTTTGAAGAGTTAAGCTTGTTACTATAAAAAGGTTTACAGAGACATTCAATGTAGGCTTTCCAAATGAATCGGTTCCACAATCTTTGAGACATCTTACTCTCTATCTGAGGACCGATAAGTTGCAGTTGTATCATTTCAACGACGAGCTGCACAATTAAACTATTATAGCTGAAAAATGGTAAGTCTTGTCTGCCACTCAACGATATGTCTGGACTGTTTGGCCATCCTGTATCATTCTTACTAAGGAAACTTATGTCTGTTGAACTGATGCGTGTCAACAGCTGTTATTGTGTGTCCCTGTAAAGTTATTCTTAGTATCAAGCATATATATTTTGCCTGGTATGGCTATGGTAATGCCTTCATTTTTACCCTTTTATTATGAGTCTGTTTCATAGCTTCACGATTACATTTGTTGAAAATCAAGAGCACTAATTTATTTTGCGTATGCTTATAGATATCCTATGGCAGCTACATTCCAATTTTGTTACCTGCGTTGTATCAGTTTTTTCTTCCATGATAACTCCAAGATGTTCCAGGCGTTTACTGTACAATTTAGCGTGATCTGCAAGCTTGGAGATTGGTACAATACCTCTTCCAGACCGTGTGCTATCAATGTATTTTATTATTTAGGAAAGCACAACTCCAAGGATAAAAGATTCCTGGCTTTCTTTCTGTGTCTTAGATTCTGCCTATTTGCTATGTTGTCAAGTTTAATCAATCATCAAGCATGAAACGAGTGATTTGCCATCTCCAGATCTTACTTTTGCTAAGGGAATATGTCTTGTAGTACAAGTGCACAGTCATGCCCTATTTTTGTCGATTTGAAAATGTCGATGTATCATGGAGATCTTCAGATACATCACCGCAGAAAAAATGCATTGCAGTCATTGTTCTTTTTGATCCAGTTCCACTTTACAGTGTCTGGTTACTTATTGTTTCCTTTCAATTGGGAACTTATCTTTAACATCAGAAGTATGTTTTTCCTTAAGCTTTTGCTGATGAAATATTTTGAGGTCTGAAAATTTGTTTGACATGATTTGTGCCATTTTACCTTGTGATTCTGGAGTGCTTCTGCAGTTCCATAGCCCTGATTCAACTGTTTTGAATTGAGCGAAAAGAAAACCAATTCAAGACCCAACATCTTCGTATGCTTGCATCAAAAGGGTGATTGCCAGCTCAAATGTCTATGACTGTTCTGTTTGTATCTGCTTGGCATTGCAAACCCTTACACGTCCTCTCTTGCCGTTTCACACATTCCTTCCAGTCTAATTGCCTATTATGTTTTTCTGATATATAGTTCAAGTGTTTTCGAAATCTACAATTTTGATCTTTTCAAAAAAAAAAACTTTCGATCATAAATTATATAATATATACGTAATTTCTGTTTTAAAAAGTTACTTAGGCTAACGTGTAATTAAAAAAAACTTTTGATACTGATATCTTAATTTTGTAAACATGTGCATGCCTTATCTGACCTCTTTGTGAATATCCAATATAAATTAGTAAAAAAAGTATGAATGCAAACAATGAATTAATAAGATTAGCGAATAATGATGGAAATTCATGTTTTCAAAATGGCCATTATTCAAAATGGCTACCAAAAAATCAATATATATGAAGTTATCTCAGATGACAGTCCTTGTCATCTGTGATGAATATACTATGACTATATATTATTTCCTGCAGCAAGCGCTTAACTTATAACTCAAAGTGAACACGGTTACTAAGGAAATGCAAATATGTAAAGGCAGTATTAAGTTGAACTACTCTATGTTAATGTGGAGGACAATGTGATAGAATATGATAAACAGAGTGTGGTTTGACAAAACATGTATATTTCATTTATTGTTAGATATTTTCAACGTCAATTGAGAACATTTGAGCAGTTTATGTTCTTATAACATTACTTGTATGATATAAAATTTATTATGTCTGCAATCAAGGTTTTTGAAAGTTGTTTCAAATGAACAATATCCACAAAACGAATTATCCAGTAATCAGCCAACTATTATAAACGACAGGTATTCAAATATTTTCTTGCTTTATTTGTATGTTTACAATAAAATTCTCCTGTTATTCTATGTTGGACAAGCGGTTGCACGAATATTGCTTTCAGAGTAACAATTCATTTTATGATCCTCTTCGTGTCTGCGTTTTAATGCTTTTTTACCCGCTACAAAACAGAAGAATAACTCGGGGAGGGGGATAGGCTCGGATTTTGTCCTGTTTATATAGCAAAAACAAATACATTTGTATATCTTCCACAATACATTTTTTTATTATATCGAAAAATGACTACAGTACTTGCAACCTTAGGCGTTACTGTTTGACGTGAACTTGACTGATCGGTGAATGATCGGTGACGGATGTTTGACTGATCGATGAGTGATCGGTGATCGGTGACCCATACGATCCGTCAGATAAGTCAAATAACCTATGTGAGAGTTACCCTGACAACTGTCACCGATCGATCAGTAAATTAAATTTATGCACGGATCGGACGGATACGTATATATTTAAAATTCTTATGTAAACCGACCTCCACAGTGTTTAACAATCGATGAACGCGGACCTCTACGAAGACACCTTAATTGACACGTTATAATTTGTAATAAAATTAGTTGCAATAAAAAAGTAAAAATAGTTTAACAGAATAAGATGCTTAGAGCGTTAAATTGTTTGTGTTGATTAAGATTTCATAATAAATATTATAAACATCAGAGACATATAATACATAATTGTATTATATGACTCAGTTAACACAAGGACGTATATTAGAAGGATAGGAAACTCCCGATACCGTCTTGATAAAATCCGAGAAATGCCGCGAATCGCGAGAAAACACGAGATCTGCAGAAAATTTCAGCGGGAACCGTCGCCTCAAAATTTCTTCATCAATTTGTAAGTATAAAAACATTATATGAATAATTAAAAACGTATTTAGTAGAAGTATTTTTATGGTATTGAATGATATTTCACTACAAAAACAACATAAGACGCTTATAAACAGCATAATAAGTGATCATAAGTAAGGATGCGATATGCAGCCCATGATGCTGATACCGAGGTGGTATGACCCGTCATGTTGCATTGAAATAATTTATTCTTATTGCATTTACTTGTACAAAATTATTTGATTTCAAGTTTTAGATAATATTTCCGTTTGCAGATGAAAGATGGACGTCTTTTGTTGTGTATTTCACGTGTAATATAACATATAAACCAGCCCTTTTCAGTAAACAAAATGGCGACTTCCATGGAGAATGGACTTTTATTTTTTCAGCTAAACTTGCATTTTTGGTGTTAAAAGACGCTCTAAATAGAATGAGTTCCTTTCCTTTTTTATATTTACGTTTGCATAGCAAGTTTCAACTCTATTTGTTAAGAGGTTAGTCAAATATTGAAGTTATTTCACCCCTCCACCTTTTTTTTGTCAATTATTTACCAATCAGAGCAGAGATGCTATTTTGCAGCTATAGTATTGAATATAGGCTACACAATCACATATTGCATTATTTTTTCCAATTTCTTAGACATTTTTACACTTGCATAGCAAATTTCAGCTTCTTATGTTGAGTATTTGATTAGATATTGAGCTACAAAATGAACAATTTTTTTAACAGCTCTATTTTGTTTTATAATATCTACCAATCTGAGCAGAGCTGCTAGTTTGCGGGTATAAGGTCAATGCACATTGCATAAAAATGCATTAAAGTTATTATGTTCCCTTCATTAGATATATTTAGACTTGCAGAGAAAAAATGAGCTTCCTATTTTGGAAAATGAAATAGATATTGAGCTTTTCTTTGCTAATATTAATTTTGTTTCACTCTAAAAATAACTGAACCGGGGCAATGTAGTTAATAAGCAGCTCCAGTGTCAATATAGGAATAGTTAATAAAATTTACTTAAAAGGTCTTTTGTTCCTTACATGCTTTTGAGCATACTGAGCAAAATTAGGCCTCCTATCTGGCATAAAAACAGACCGTTGGTTTTCCCGTCTGAATGGTTTTACACTAGTAATTTTTGGGCCGTACATTGACCTTTAATGGTTTACTTTTATAAATTGTTATTTGGATAGAGAGTTGTCTCATTGGCACTCGCACCACATATTTGTCTTATACTTCTGTCTCAGTTATCAGGGGTGTATCATGCAATATTAAAAACTATACGTTCCCCATTCAAAAATATTGATTGTCCCTAAAAAGGGGGTTCGTACTCCCAAAACCCCCTGTCTTGATCCTCCACTAAAACCAAAACTAAGTCAAATATTACTTTATTCATTTTGGATTTTTAGGCTTGCCGGATCGTCTAATAATGTTCAATCTTTTTCAGAAAATAAAATTATTTCCCTACCTACATACTCACACCTGGCTTGGCAGGGTCAGGATTGGGGAAAAAACAATATTTTAATTTAGGCCCAACGAAAGGACGTATAACTCACAATTGAGAATTTCTGTATGACTTAAAATTATGAGGGACTATTGAGATGCATATCCATGAATTGAAGGCATGATTCATGCAAAATTAAGATACTCAATACAAATATAAAAAAAAGAAGATGTGGTATAATTGCCAATAAGACAACTCTCCAAAAGAGACCAAAATGACGCAGCAATTAACAACTATAGGTCACCGTACAGGCTTCTTGTTTGATTTCATGATACTTTGGCTTGGGTATTAGAGCAACAAATAAGTTTCAATTTCCACGACTGAAAAATAAAAGTTTTTAGTGGTGTCTCATCTTTATAAAATGAGGATAATATTGTAAAATCAATTTGATAATTATTCCATTTATCATGTTTTACTTGAAAGATACTTTTTCATTAATTATGTAAAATAAGTTGGATTTTTTTCTCTGGTTATTTTCAATCATGACATTAAACCCTTTGTATTTTATGTACCTCTCAATGTTTTCATTGTTTTTTTACAGGTTCTCAGGTGTTTACATTGACCAATTTTACCCAACTGATTGCCTTGCCATTGACTAAGAAGTACTGAATAATCAGGTATGGTTTTTTTTTTTTAAATATATATATATTATATTAAGATTATTTATCAAATATAGGAAGATGTGGTATGAGTGCCAATGAGACAACTCCACATGTACATGCCCAAGTAATTTATAAAAGTAAATCATTATAGGTCAAGGTACAGCCTTCAACACAGAGCCTTTGCTCACATCAAAGGTATAAAGGCCCCCCCCCCCTCCCCCAAAAAAATTACTAGTGTAAAACATTCAAACGGGAAAATCAACAGTAAAAATCTATAAAACATACTTGAATAATAAACAATGATAAAAGTTACAGTGGTCATTAGGGATTGAAAAAATTATTTTCATATAAATTTTGAAGTGAAATGTACATGTATACAGGTATAAGTGCATTATGTTCAAGTTGCACGACCAAATATTATATTATTAATAATAATTTATATTTATAATGAATGTACATTCACTGATATTGTTGGCCTTTTCCAAACTACGTCTACCCTTTTTTATTGTGAAAATAGTCATCAATTTTATTAGATTGGTAAATTTATGATAGACCATGAACATGACTGCAACTACAATTTGCAGACCCCCTTTGAAGAGGTAAACCCTCATTTGAAATAAGACTCCTTATTGGGAGTGAAGATGCATACATAGGCCCTCAAATCTGCACATATAGTCATTTAGGCATGAAAAATGATTTAATGAGTGATTTTCAGTTTGTACTCCTACACAATTACTACTGAGACTGCACTGTTTGTGAAAAAGTAGCCTTTTTGGGAATACATGTAGTTTTAAGCATATTTTTTTTCTTCAAATTGGGAATTTTCTACGGGGGAATTCGAAAAGCCTTTATTCTCCATGGCCAATAATTTATAATTAAGGCAAACAATACCATAAATATCAATGACATGTACAAAGAACCAAATTGAAAATCACTGATATATGAAAACTGTAAAAAAATAATCGTGTTAAGAAACAATTATTAGTGTGGTCGGGGTTGCATAATAGGTTTTAGCATGCAGCTTCTCTGGATTGTCAAGGTCAACATCCAGTGTAATACAGTCCTGAACTGGAATTATCAATTTTTAAAACAACATCTACAGACTCAACATGTACATTCATATGCAATACTCACACACTTCAGAAACAGGTGATCACAATATCAGTACATCAATTTCTCAGTATCAATGTACTTTTTTCCCCCCAGCACTGGCTAAAATTATTTTAAAACATTAGCATTTGGTATACTGAATTTGTTATAAAATATGATTTCCTATTTGGAGATATATATATATTATTCCAGGTTCGCATATACATGTTTCGGTCATTGTTGGTGTTTGTATGCTTTAATGGAATGATTAAAGTGAAATAATCAATAAATTTTAACATTCATTGTCGGGTCAAAATGTAGAACTTGCAAAAATTACAATTTAAATAATACAAATAGTTTTTATACGCCCATATTAATTTTTGGTATAACGTTGTCTGTTGTCAACATATTGGACACTAGCTCAAAAATAGTTTTACCAATTTAGATTACACTTTGGTGAATTGTTTATATCTATAGACTTAAGAGCTCCCTTTTGGGGTTTTTAACAAATTTTTATATTATACGTTTCCTAGTTGTGGGGTTTTTCCTTCTGTTTATTAATTGCTGTCCTCATTACTTTATAGAATGCCTAAGAGGAAGAAAAGGCAGAATGTGCCATATCACAGGAAAAAACGTGGAACTGGCAAATCAAAATTAGACAAAGGGCAAACTGAAATACATGCACTTACGCCAGACATTGCACCTGATGAAGATCTTTTGGCATCTGAAACAGAAGAGCTATCATGCACCAGTATGGATTCAGTCTCTTTGGATCATTCATATTTGTCTGATAACCAGACAGTGGCAGAACTTTGTTTAGATGAAGAAATTGATGTTTATCAACATATTGAACTTGAATGTCAAGAAGAATTTGTAATAGCTTCAGAAGACCCTTACGAGGCATTGAAAAAGACAGTTTGTACTAGTCTAACTTTTCCATATGTATACAATTCTGCTTCCAGTGACCACTTGCAAATTATAGAACATTATCCATCATCTAAAAGTGTGTATGTTAAATTAACTATCATAATCAACAAAGATTTTTCAGCTTTGTTGTGTACATATTTTGGTTTAAAAAAAAAAAAAATCAAAATGGCCGCCATACAATATGGGTAATATTTCCAACACTTTTGTTCTACAAGACAATTGGATTCAACACTGTTATTCTATTAACCAGATTTCATGTGAATATCTTCTCTAATATCATTTTCGTGATTTTTTATTATTAATCTATTGAGATGAAACGGCTGCCATTTTAAAATGGCCGCCTCTTCCGCCAATTTCGACTTTCAGATTGGGTCCATAGCTTAAAATGTTGTCCATGACATATACTACTAATCAAATTGAGAATGGAAATGGGGAATGTGTCAAAGAGACAACAACCCGACCATAGAAAAAAACAACAGCAGAAGGTCACCAACAGGTCTTCAATGTAGCAAAAAATTCCCGCACCCGGAGGCGTCCTTCAGCTGGCCCCTAAACAAATATATACTAGTTCAGTGATAATGAACGCCATACTAATTTCCACATTGTACACAAGAAACTAAAATTAAAATAATACAAGACTAACAAAGGCCAGAGGCTCCTGACTTGGGACAGGCGCAAAAATGCGGCGGGGTTAAACATGTTTGTGAGATCTCAACTCTCCCCCTATACCTCTAGCCAATGTAGACAAGTAAACGCATAACAATACGCACATTAAAATTCAGTTATGCCAAATGTCATGCTTTTACCACAATCTGAGCAATTTTGTCAAAAATCTGCACAAATCGACTTGACTAGAAGAAAATAACAGACTAACAAATACACTGAACTGTATCAACAACAAACCCCATCATACGTCGAAAAGGACTATTTGATAATAACTTCCAAATACTTAGTAAAGGACATTTAAAGGATGAAAATAGTTGGTTGAATATGGTGGTATTGCTAACAAAACCTAAGAATATTTAACATCTGGTATCTTTGATGAAACTATGTATGCAATTAGCAAGTAAGAAAATGTGTCAAATAAATGGACAATTGTTATCATGATTTGGATTTGTCATGAAGGGATCTTTTTGGCGGTATCTTTTTTTAAAACAAACAGACATAATAGGTAAAATGTCAAAAATAAGGATACACCAATTAATATTGAAATATTTTAATTACTATAAAAACCAACAAATCTGTCAACTAAGAAAAACAAAGTAGAATACAGATAAAGCAATAAAAGCATTTGTAAAGATTTGTGCATCCACCCTTTAAACATGTTAAAGTAACTGTTATTTACCATGCTTACAAATATCAATTGAATTAAACCTACGAAAACACAGTGTCAGACAGTAAGTAGTATGTTGCTTTGTTTGCGAATTCTTCGTATTCTCATCCCATCACTATATATTTTCTTTGATATTGACATTAGTAAAAAGATGCTATTTAGGCTATCAACTTTATTAAAACAAAATGTAATCATGCAGACAATCCCTTAATCCAAGTTTGCATACTTTCTTTTGGTTTATATCTTTTTAGTTGTGGACAGCATTCATAAAAAAAAATAGACATTAATATCAAATTAGGGTTTCCGAGCATCACTTTCAAGAGTTGAAATATCAAACAAACACAATCTGATATTTAGAGCTTTGTTGTTCGTCGTTCGTGTTGAACTATGACCTACAAAATTAATCATTTGAAAATACAAAGAAAAATAAGTGAAAATAATTGAATTGTACATTCTATATATAGGATAATTAAAAAGTAGATAATTTTTAAGTAGTGTTTTTGAAAGGATGATCAAAACTGACATCGTTCTCAAATACCTTAGTTCGTATAATATGTTTTAATATTTACATTGTATTTTGCTCATTGTATTTCTGAATGATTTTTTTAAATCGCGTCATTCAAGTCGTCGTTATAATTTCACCAATGACAGTATTTGATGAAACATCACGCTATTTTGCATTAGTTGTCCACTTGTGTGTCATATGATTCTAAGAAACATACTAGAAAATGATTATTGTAATACGAGAATTTGCAAAAATAATCTTATTGAAATTGGACAAAATCATCTGTTATCATATATTTTCGGGAATGATCTAATGGAAGTAAAATTGAGAATGGAAATGGGGAATGTGCCAAAGAGACAACAACCCGACCATAGAGCAGACAACAGCAGAAGGTCACCAACAGGTCTTCAATGCAACGAGAAATTCTCGCACCCGGAGGCGTCCTTCAGCTGGCCCCTAAACAAATATATACTGGTTCAGTGATAATGAACACCATACTAAACTGTAAATTGTACACAAGAAAATAAAAGTTAAAATAATACAAGACTATTTGTATTTGGAATTGACAACAAGGATTAGTTAAAAAAATTATCAATTATTGCAGAGAAAAATGACACAAGCAAAGATCCGTTTTCTAATCAGACAAAAAACATATCTCGTAAATTGCGAATGTACAAATCGTCAATATTGAATGTTACCTCATTGCCATGGCATGTCATGGCATTGCCATCATCATCAGAACAAATTATTAGAATTTAAAAGTAACAGTCTAAACTGTTCTTCAGTGAGTGCACGGAAAGAACATCTAATCGAATACGGTTCACGACTGAACAGCAAAAGTGAAATATTGATCTCAACCACGATGGATAAAAACAAAAGAAGAACTGCATTTACATACATCACAATTTTCATCAAACACACTATCTAATTTTAGTAACCAGCCAATATCATACTTATTAATTATGACATTCTCGAAGTAAAAAAAAAGTTGCAGTTGTGTGTGATACTCTTTTATGAATATATTTATCACAATACTTATATTTTGTAAGATCGTAAAACAATTATCCATATTACATACAATTCATTTTCATCAATACTTAGTATTAGTATTTGACAATACTTCTAAAAATTGTACGATTGAAATTAAATTATAGATTAGTATAAATGATATAGGTGAATACATATGCAGCAAATGTTAAATTCGTCCATTCCAATTCTAAGCCATGCTTAGTGATTATTTCCAAAGCGTGCAAAACAAATGGTGTTTGGCTACAAACGTCTATCATAATGGAAATTCGACCCCAAATGACGTTATTTTCGGTTTTTGATACGGAGGCACTGCCATAGTCTAATATATCATGAAACGGTAAGAACTTTTTAACAACGCAAAGACAAATAAAATTGAGAATGGAAATGGGGAATGTGCCAAAGAGACAACAACCCGACCATAGAGCAGACAACAGCAGAAGATCACCAACACCCAAACCCTATGTAAAGTTTTGATCAAATGCAATAAACAGACAAGGAGTCGTTTCGGTAATGGCCGATTTTGGCCACGAATTTCAGATTCATCTGATGAATCATTTTGAACACTTTTTAAACACTTAAAGGTCTACATCAGTCGATCCAATAAGTTTTCTGAAAGATTTGAACTGATATAGTGATTAAAGACGCTCACATTGAAGCTTAAAAAAGAAAATTCTTTCAAATATGCCATACTATGTCACTTTCTGGATGATTTTTATCAAAATTGTAAGTGACAGCATTCGTGTTCACTCTTGACCTTTATATATGTTATGTATTATCATCAAATACAACTTACATTTAAATATAAAGAATGAATGCGGCCACTTCCATGATAAAATTGTGCAGATTTCAGTAAATCAGCATGACTCAATGATGCTAGTACCCGATGTGTGTACATTGAATTGTAAAAAACAGTCCATATTTATGTAACAGAGGCATTCTTCTTTCCAATAAATAGCTAATAGTTTATATTTTAACAATTTTGTAAAAGTGCTATATTTTGGGACTAAAAATGGGTCTTCCTTTAAATCTTAACTCGTTTATATTGTCAAACTAAAAAGAGAACAATCTGAAGGCAGAAAGATATTTTTTTTTTTTAGTACTATAACTTTAAACATTTATAAGATAAAGTTAAGTGACAAATACAAACGGCATCAAGAGCTAGTTAAAAGGTCATGAAATAAAACGAATTTCATTCTTTACGGTCCTGCTTCGTAAGTTAAACCTTTTTGATGGAATTATTTTGATGTTGCGTATTTAGATTAAGCAAAACTGTAGTAAGGTATTCATCTCAACTTTAATGACAGTATGTTAAAAAATGCAAACTGACAGAGTGCAATTCAAAAGGATATTAAAAATTCATAAAGCGTTACTGACAACGCCATGGCAAATGTGGAGAGAAACCGGTTCACAAATTTAAAATATTACATAAAACATTTGAAGCTATTCTAGAGTGTGGGTTATCTCAGATACTTCAAATGCTTAAACGGATCTTTTTCCACTAGTGCTAACTGTCATCATGCTCATTAAAAAAATGTCGGTGATATGTCTCATACGTATAAGAGTTATTTAGAACACAAGCACAATCGTGACAATCAAACGTTATTTATTGATCAGTTTAACGGATTTGGCTATACTTTTTGGACCTTTTGGATTATAGCTCTTCATCTTTTATATAAGCTTTGGATTTCAAATATTTTGGCCACGAGCATCACTGAAGAGACATGTATTGTCGAAATGCGCATCTGGTGCAAGAAAATTGGTACCGTTAATTTTTTTAAGAGATCAATGAATGTGCAAAAAATTGCTGAAGATACACAGTGTGTAAACTGTTAACTGTAATATGTGTAAAACAATATGATTGTGAGAATCACCGAACCGACGTAAATTGACTGATTTTCTTAAACTGTGTTTTTCTTATGTATTCAAATTTACATTGGGACAATTGTACATGTTTGTTATACGAATTGTGAAGTTAATCTTTAACATAACTTACCATATTTCAAAGCACGTTTTAACTTTCTTCTTACAATCATGACCACAGCCATTAAAACAACAACTTTTTCCAGAGCCACAACCACCGCTTGGACACTTGTTACCACATGGACCGATTCCAACACCAGGTGTTCTTGGACACACCATCACGCATCCTTTTAGAAAACATGATTGAAAGCATCAGTTAGGAAAAAGTAATGCTTCACAGTACAAAATATAAAACTGGAAATAAACTATCCCAGTATAAAAGCAGTATTCATCGAATGGTCATGTTGACAGGGACACATACATTTGTATACAACGAGTTCTTCCTATTGATGGTTTTTCAACACATTAAATGATAAACTGGCAAAAAAAGGTTTTATAATTGATGAAAAAATACAAAATGTGTTTTGCTTGTTTATTTTTGGTACATATGCTCTCTCTCTCTCACACACACACACACACATACACAAACCAAAACATAAATAAAAAACCGATTTACTTACGTCGACCGTTGACCTCTATGATGAAAAATGTTAAAAGACAAAAGCTACACAAAATAAGTCTCATCAATTTCGACATGGTGTCGTTGCTATAAGTGTAATTGTTATTCTGACTGAGAACTGGTGGTTTATATAATACATAGACCCAAAAAATAAAATGTAAAATCGGGGGAAAAATCCCCTTATTTCCGATGACGAACAATGTTTTCCAAGAATAATATGATTTTTTTTTATTTTACATGTAAGCATCAATATTAATATCAAACCTGGCATATTGGTACTAGCTGGTGTCATGGTATGTTGCAATTCGTTAATAAACTTTAGTTTAAAACTTGGACAACAAAGTAGGTGTTTTCCAAAAATTTAATACATGTTTTATATAAATCCGGACTTAAGTAAAACAAATTTGTCCATAAAGTCAATTTTTACAAGTTCATTGATATCCGACTAATTAAAAGTGGCGCATGTAATAACATTGTCATACATAATCACTGTACCATGTGTTCTTAGTTCTTTGCCAAAATATATATATTAACTGACAGTATTATGCTAGAACAAAGGAACATGAACCTTTAGAAAGAAACAAAATGAATGCACTCAATTTCTATATCTAAGAATCATTTAGGTATAGACAACTTCAAGCATACATAAATAATCAAATATGAATAGATAAAGGCAACAGTAGTATACCGCTGTTCAAAACTCATAAATCTATGGACAAAAAAACAAAATCGGGGTAACAAACTAAAACTGAGGGAAACGCATTGAATATTAGAGGAGACCAACAACACAACATTATAATGTAACACACACAGCAACGGACTTAGTATTAGACAAAAACCGACGAGAATAACCAATATAACATCAAAACCAAAATACGTGAATTTGGGATAGAAAAGTACCGTGACACGTCTTAAAACACAATCGATTTACCTCTTTTGGTGTTATTGAGTTCACTTATCGTTCATATAATGACTTACGTCTTGAATAATGGCCTAAATCGGATTCGGCGATATCTTCTGCTCATCTTGATTTTGCTTCAAAAATACTTTCAATTGGTCACTTCTGCGACTAAGAGTCTTATGCAGATTTAACCTGTGCTCATACTTATAAGCCTTTTTTATGGAATAATTTCATTATACATTTGTAAGCAATACTTTGAAAAAAACTTTGAATTGCCCCAGCCGATTTCTGCTAAGTTACATTAACGTTTTCGGATTTTTACAACTTTATGTAACTGCAAGAAATAACACAGTGTTTGCAATATAAACAAATTGTAATCTCCTTTATATTTCTGAAATGCTTTCTGAAATCTTTAGATGCATACCTAGATTGAGTTTAAATAATTGATAGGGGTATTTTGATGAAAAGTTAACAAAATAATGTATAGGTTACGATCATTCAACGTAGAGGGAGGTTATGATTCTTTTCATTCAAAATTTCTGTTCGTACCATGCTAGCGTTGATTTTTATTTGTTTTAGGGAAACATAACATAATACATGTAATATCTGAAGAAAAATCCTCTCAATCAGAATTTGTTTGGTTCTCTGTGATCGTCATATGGTGTACTGCAAAGTTAATCAGAATGAAAATAAGAGAGGATTTAGTTTCCAAAGGCACAATCAAACTAAGAAATAATTTATATCATGCAAATAGACTTTTTCAAATTAATATGCTAACGCCCAAAGGTAGAACTCGATAAGGATTTCTAATGAGACGAATATCAACCAGAGAGTTGAATAATTTAGGCCTTCATATAATGATGTATCAAAAAGCTACACGCATGTATCCTCCACCCTTGTCGTATGACATTAACCAAAACTATCTTTGCAATGAAAAAGAAAATTGTCCAAACAGCTAAATTTCTACCTTTTGTTGTGTTTGCCAAATCCAGAGAAAGCCTTCTGTTTTATAGTCATGGGTGTTTTCCACTCTCTCTGTTCAAAAGCCTTCAACGTTAAGGAATTACTTGCCTTTTCTGATCAAACTTGAATTTGTATATTGACAGGAACTCTGATAATCTTCACATTGTATAATGACTTCAAAATTCATCTTGCCAAAAAAATGAAATAGTTGTTTTTTGTCATTTTTCCAAGAAACAGTTCTTATTTCTATAAAAACATTGCAATCACATTCCTAAGCTATATCTTTGAATTGAAGAATAAAGGTCCGCTTTACAACAACTAAAGATTCGTAATCTTCTCACCCCTTGAATTTATCTTAGCTCAATTAGAAAATATCGATATATGTTTTTACCTTTTATCAGCAATGATAATTTTGATCTTGTCGTTATATTATTTTAATTGTCCTTTGCTTTAAATTGGACCGACTACCTATTTAGTCTTTATCTGGTCAATGCATTTAAAGCTAGACTATCGTTTGTTTGTGTCCGTCTTGTAACATGGTTAGATATGTTTAGATGGTTTTACACTAAATATTTTGGGACCCTTTATAGCTTGCTGTTGGGTGTGAAGGAAAGCCCTGTATTGAAGACCATACTTATACCTTTAAGGTTTACCTTTACAAATTGTGACTTGAATGAAAAGGTTTCTCATTTGCGCGAATAGTACTACATCTTCTTTTATCTAGACTTATCTCCTATTCAAACATCTTTACTTAGGTTTTTGTATCAACAGAATAACTTGATGCAAACAAAAGGGCTGTGATTGTATTAAAGGATACATATTTTTTCTATCATGTGTATCTTCGGTTGATTTGTCATGTTCTTCCATAAAATCTATTAATGACTTTTTTTATAATTCAAAAGAAAATTCGCAAATATAAAACATAGTTATTTATCAATTAGATGTTTTAAACCATAAAAATGTAATGCAGTAAGAATGATTTAAATTCAATTGTAAAATTTGCAAACATTTTTCGTCGAACTGATTTATACTTAAAACAGTCAAAATATTGTATCCAACAACACAGTTACGGCTTAACATAACTGTGATTTTTAACTCGTGGATTTCGTTGAGGATATGAAGCAGATTGCAATCAAAAGTTATACATGTTATAAGTCAGATAACTTATTCAAAACAACTTCTATCGAACTATTATACCTGTATGTAACAACATTTTATATGTAACAAAACTAACATAGTTTGGGATATTCATAACTATATAACGGATCATTTGATTTAATTGTCATGTTAATATCTTCTTTTTTACTTAGTTATTGATGCATAATCGTACAGCATGTGAACATAACACAAACATATTAACACACCAAAAACAAATCAAACAAGGTCGTACACCTACTTTTTTATTTAGCCATTGAAAAAGAAGACACACAGATTTAAAAAAAAAACTGTACAGTATTTATAACGTCAATTTTGTTTCCTTCTTGTCGTCTATATGTTCCAATTCAAAATGCGACTGTTAATTGATCATTTATGTTATGCATGTTTTCCAAATAATATAACAAGAAAAAGTCAGAAAATATGTTAATATGTCAAGGAATATTAAATGCATGTGGTTAACACTTGTGGTTTACATTTGTTGTTAGACTTTTAGAGAAAAAAGATATGTAAACATGAGAAGAGGTAGAGATTTTATTTTAGAAAACATTAATATATTACCTTTGTTATCTTCACTTCTTAGTGACATGTTTTCTGTGTCTTCAATTTTTCTCACTATAATCAGCTATATCATAAAATCGTCAAATCCATAAATCGTTGATGTTTTCCAAGTTTTTATCCTAGTTTTAAAACAACCAGGAGAATTCTTCCCCGCAAGTATCATTGTAGAAATATATTTCGATATCATTTTAAAAAAAAACAAGATTTTCAATCTTTCTTCGAAAGATAACGTTTAAAGTCGTAAAACACAACTTGTAAAGTTGTAATCGAAACTATTGTTTTCATCATGCTATAAAATCAGGAGCTTGAATGTTTTGGTATATGGCAATACTACCATATACATTAAACTGTTATATCTATGATGAGTTTATATTCAATAAGTGCATTCAGAAAATCAACCAATGATATAAAACATAGCAATACACTTTCGCAATAATGTTGTGTTTTTCTTTAACTTTGGATATCCCGGATCGTCCCGAAGGTGTCTTTTCGCTTGTTTTTCAAGATAAATGGGAAACCACAAGTTACCTTGAGGAGCATGACAGGATGTTTTGTATTTGTTTGTCATATATGTATAATGCTGCGGGGAGAACAACCCATTTTCAAACATTCATTGTTTTAAACAAGGTCAACAGATAATTTGGAATACATCTGCACATGAAGTTTCAATGATAAAGTTGGCATGTGGTGACAGTGGTCCAGGTGAACGCCTTAATAAATATATACATATGACATAACACGATATAAGTTCTTATTTGAAATGCATCTACATGTACATTTAATATCAAATTTTGGGCATGTTTGCGTTGTGTGGTTTATTCGCAAGCTAATTTTTCACCTCTAAAAGATTAAATTGTTTTATAAGTAATGCATTTGGTATAAAAAGGGTACAAATTACAATTTTCAAATCATTATTGACCTTTAGCCAATTTTGGGACATGTTTACGTTATGTGGTTTCGTCGGAAGTTATTTTTTTCACCTTCAATTAATTAATTTGTTTTACAAGTAATATATGTAGTATATAAAGATTACAGATTACAATCATGCTATCATCGCCAGCCTTAAAAGCAACACAATGTTCAAACTCATTACCGGAATTCTTTTTTGTGCATGTCTGACATTCCTCCTCAACACAGAAGTGTCTGGTTTAGGTACGTATATGTTTTAAGCTACTTTTATTATAATAAATAATGAAATATCGTCTAGATTTATTCTGGTAATAACAATTAATTTTACCGCCAAATAGGACAAAGGAGTATGTCAAGTAAGACCTCATCTTGGCCCCAAAATATAGCAGTTTTACAAAATTATTATAATGTAAACTTTTAGTTATTTATTGAAAAGTAAAATGCTTCTGCTACATAAATATGGGCTGTTTTTTGATAATACCATGCACATATATCGGGTACTAGCATAATTAAGTTATGCTAAATTACTGTAATCTTCACAATTTAAGCATGTTAGTTAAATTCTAGACGGTTTCCATCTTAAATGACAGTGGCCGCATTTGTGTTTATCATTAATATTGAAATGTAAGTTGTATTTAATGTTAATACATAACATATATAAAGGTATAGGATGAACACGGATTCGGCCACTTTAATTTTCGACAAAAACAATCTGAAAAATGACATGCTTTGGCATTTTTGATAGATTTTTCATATTTAAGCTTGATTCGGAGCGTTTTTAATGAGTAAATTAGTTATAATCTTTCACATAAACTTATTGAATCAACTGAAAAAGACACTTTAATGTTTAAAAAGTGTCCAAAATCTTTCGTCAGATGAACCTGAAATTTGAGGCCAAAATCGGTCCTTACCGGACCTACTCCTTCAATAACCGGTTCCAACATAACTTGCAATCAATAACACATTTTGTTCTTTTAAAAAAATATCAATAAACGTGTTGATAAGATAGTGACAAATGCTTGTCATATATTTCAGGATGACATGTATAACAAATACAATTGAGTACGTGAGCAAAGTGTAAATCGCAAAGAAAAACAACTGCTGAACCTCAAACAAAATATTAAAACGAGTTTATTTTATTCTGTTTCCTTTGAAAACTCAGCTTTTCACTGGACAGGCGAAATTCATTTACGTATGTAAATATTCTGTAATTTGCGTATTTGAATAATGTATTTATTTTATTAAAAAATATAGATTTATTTTAAGGACCAATTAAAAGTATCATAAGTTGGTAATGACCTTTCACAATGATAAAATAGGTCATACAGCTACAAACGATTCCGAATCAAGAGCATAATAATATACATGTATAATGATAAGTTGAATATAAACGAACTATAATTAATTGCTAGCTTACACTATGACTTTTTTCCTCTCAGATTCTGACTCTTCTACCGATAGAAGAATCCAATAACTATCTTAGGTATAACACTTTTAGAATTATTTTCGTCAGTAATGTTCGTTTTACCTTTTTATAAACTATTGTTTGAAAATCAGTTAGCTTATACATGCTATACATGTACCGAGATTCACCAAATAATACTTACTACAAATATTGACCTGACCTAGCTACGTGTTAATGTATCTCGAATGTCCATTTTTAGCTTCGTATAATTGCCGGTTGGGAGTGTTTCTATTTTTAAAGAATATCACTACGATCGTTAGATACAAAAGAATATTGAAAATATGAATATACACACACTAGATATTATAATCTAATATATTATTTGATTGTGACTGTTTTATCTCGACGACGTAGACACCCATGTTGTTTTTTTTTTTGTTTTTTTTTTATTTGCTTATAGGAACGTTTCAATAAAACGATACGGTGGATAAACGCTATTGTAGGAGCTACTCAAATGCACACCTATGAAGCACATCACATTTTAACGGTCTTTTTAGTCCAGCCAAACTTAAATTGAACCTCAACATGCTCAAACAAATTGCAACAGAAAATGATCTAGTTCTAATCTATATCATTAAGCCCAAAATATACACAGAAAAAAAGTCCCATGAAATCAGAAAAAAACTCAAATTTTGCATTTTTAATTTTTTTATGAAAAATATCATTGGAAAGGGAGATAACTCTGCAAAAAAAGTCTTTTTTGTCAGTTTTGGTTGATTTTCTTATAATTTCTGTGAAATAGGATACTTTAATAGGGTAATAAGTTCTAGTTTGACTATAACATATGATATTCTGCTCATGGAATGTACAAAACCGAAGTGTTATGGGTATTTTTTTTTAAATTTTGGCAAATTTGTCATTTTGAAAAATAACGTAAATATTTGGTATTGCTTATATCTGTTAATTCTATTTGTTCAGCATTTACCTTGTGTAAAGAAACTTTAAACCACAAAAAGAAAAATAATTAGTTGTATTGAATTGCAGATTCTTTACCTTGACGTGCTGAAAAATCTCCTAAATAGTCAAGGAATGAATTATGAAATCTAGGTTGTAGCTTAATTAAAGATATAAAAACACCTTAGAAATTGTTTGGTATACTCTAAAGACGGCTAAAATGTCAAGAATCAATATACAAATGATATATTCTGTTAAAAAAGTGCGGTAAAGTAATAATTCTGTATCAATTTTTATTGATATTTCTGCCTTTTTTGCAGAGTTATCTGCCTTATCAATGCAAATCTCCATAGGAATTTCAAAATCATGATTTTTTAGTTTTCCTCAAGTTTGGTTTTATGAAACTTTTATCTGTGTATATTTGGAATATAATGCTAATTTAAAAGATTAAAACTCAAATATCTTCTGTTGCCATAACTGCAAGGTTAGGGTCCAATGTATGCTAGATTGACTGGAATATTTCTCTGTTATCTATTCCATTCAGTCATTATATTTTTATATTTTTCAAAATTACATATTTTTTCAAATATTCTAAAATATGAACACATGATGAAGAACTCGGTTATCTGTTTTTATATTATAATTTAACAGATAGAAACATATTTTAAAGCAATGAGTCAAATCCTCAGTATCAAAAGAATAGAAACACGCCACATTGCTCATTGTAGTTTATGTCAACATAAACAGAATTAGCTCATTGTTTTAACAGGCTATAGATTGAAATGTCCACCTGTTCCAGTTGATGGAGTCAGCCATTGTGCTGACATATGTGGAAGTTCTGGTTGTAAAAATGGATATCTTTGTTGTTCTATTGGCTGTGGTAGAGAATGCAGAAAGGGGGTTCGGTATTAAGTCTCAATGATCTACATATGTGGTAAGATATTGCTATACATATTTTTCAAGAATATTGATATCAAAATGTATTTCAACAATTATACCTCAGATACATCTATAAAGTCAAATACAGATGTCTACTATATTATAATCTATAATTAGTCCGGAGTCTATTTAAGATGAACGTACAATAATCAGAAACAATGAGTTATGATCATGCGATTTTAAAGCGTCATTTTTTACCTAATGTTGCGAAGTAAACATCATTGATCTGGTATAAAACATTATGTAGAT
Source organism: Mytilus edulis (assembly GCF_963676685.1). Classification (NCBI taxonomy): domain Eukaryota; kingdom Metazoa; phylum Mollusca; class Bivalvia; order Mytilida; family Mytilidae; genus Mytilus; species Mytilus edulis. The sequence goes on along the minus strand of NC_092349.1, from coordinate 49,049,036 downwards.
TTAATTGTGTGTAACGGATAGTATGTACTTTTTAAAAATTTCGTCTTTTTTATGTGTACTTCTACCGTTTGTTAAACAATAAACTATTTTTAATCCTACTAGTGCTAGGTTCGCTGTCACATTTACATTTACCTCATATCTCACATTGTTTTTGTTTTTTTTTTCATTTGAAAGATAATGGCATGAATAAAACACTAAATGCGATTGAATAAAAAAAAATCAGTAGTTCGCATATTGATTTTTTTAAATTTAAAAAGTAAAATAAATATGATGATGCATGCATAACTCTTTAAACAACTTCAAATGTGTTGCATTATAAACCTTTCTTAAGGCAAAGCGCTTATTTTTTTAGCGTTTAAAGAAACAATTTGGTGTTCTTTGTACTGCTTGGTTTGATTGAAAATTAATTATACATTTAAACTTCTGACTGAAAAATAACTTAAGATTCCGTATAGAATGAGGTACACAAATCCATACATATGTTCAAATTGTCGCTACACATTGCAACTGATCGACGACATTGTAACTTAAAACGGAAACAAAATATTTGCCAGAATAGTGAACTATTACCACATGTGTATTATATATTGAAACATATATGGCCGTCTCATAATAAGCCTATATGACACTGCCCTAGTCGACGAGAAGGTTCTAAGACAGGTATACAACGCCTTTTATCTTCGAACATTACTACGATGAGAGATATACGTATTGCATGTATCATGTGAAGAAAACATATATAAAGTACGAGACTGAAACAAACAGGATACAATGGAATTTAAACAATGATTAACTACTCGGTCATTTATTCAATACATTGAATAGTCAAATGAATCCCCTTCATTTAACAACGTTACGTGATCATGGCATTTACAATAACCAAATACTTGCTTGGAGGGCAATATTGATAGCCTGCTTTAAATGACTGTACATTTATAAATAATCGTTATGAAAAGAACTTTCACCCATCTTAACCATTGATATCGGACAAAAAAGAATGTATATCTGTACAAAATATATATATATCTTAATAAACATTTTTAGGATAAAATGAAGATATCCACACACTTTCCCCACCCAAACAAGACATTAACGAGACCATGAAAACACAATTCACTCTAAAACAAAACAAAAACGAATATAGTCTAATTAAAATAACCAGAACCGAATTGACCAACCAAAAAAAAGAAGAAATGATAAGCATGATATATAACATGAATGATTCAAATATTCAAATGGATTCATGTAAGTGTTTGTTTTACTGCAGTATCGATTTTGTCATTGTATTTTTATATTTGCTTTCTTCTATGTTGCAGGCTACCATCATGAAAATATGAGAAACCAGAAAAAGAACATTATTAGTTTTGATATGTGTCTTTGCCTTAACACTGAGTATTGCTTTGAACGTCTTCTCAAGTAAAATATCGTCTTCATATTCATTTTGTGTGCTCTTTATTCCTAACATTCTAATAATTGTTAAAAATTGATTATTTACCGGGCAATTTAATTCTTCAATTGCAATGAAAATTTAATGGGAAAGAGTAAAAGTGCATACGAACATAGAAATACAAATCTTGAGATACTCAAAGTGGTTAATCCTGCTATTTCTATAGATGAATCTATTGTAGACATAAACATAGTCACACGTCTAACATTTCAACATATCTATCCAATTATTTATCAATTAATTTTATACGCCAGACGCACGTTACGTTTACATAAGACTAATCAGTGACGCTCAGATCAAGTATGACATTGAAGATCATTGATGATCCAAAATTCCAAAACGTTGCGCAAAATACGGCTAAGATAATTTAAACCTGGGATAAAAAAAAAACTTAGTATTTAAAACAAAATCATACTTTTGCAAACCGTACATTTATAAAGCTGTCCATATAATTGATAAATATATACCGAAGTGCTGACTTCTTGGCTGGGCAGGAAACGTCCACCAGATAAGGCATCGACCCAGTGGTGTAAATAGTTATTAAAGGTATAAGGCTTATAATTTCATACGCCAGAAGACTCATATAACCTCGTTTTTTGATTATTTAGGTATAAGCGTTACTGTTGAAGATAAGTCATGGAAAAAGTGCTTTGCACAAATTCATAAAAAAATCTTTTGGTTGTCCTTCATACAGTTCAAAATTGAAATTTTATCTGCAAATGTTACATCATCTTATTATCTGAAAGTTGTTTTAAAGATCACAAGCTGTGGTGCAAACACAATCTTAAAATCTATTTTTTGTTTGGATCCAATTTAATAAAAAGAAGATTGTGATATAATATCTCACTATCAACAGTTACTTTGGTTGAATTCTCTACAGATCAGCGAAATCAACATTGAACTGTTGAATTATTAATGTAATTGGCTAAGAACATGATGAAGTCATTAATTCAACCTCATTTGAATTCCTGATCATTTGATATTTGTTTCGATCAAAAGTTGGAGATTACTGACGAACATGATTCGAATTATCAAGTGATGCCGGCATTGAAAAGTGAAACAATGCAGCTTCTATGAAGACCATTTTGTTTACGCATTTGAACCAGTAAAACGATGATTTGTACATCTTATATAAGATATACGTTTGCACATGCTTGTCTGTATATATTTATGTATTTCTGTATCGAGCCAAAGACCATGTACATTCTTTAGGATCATATTCAATAATAGTTAATTATATTGTTACTGATCTATATAAAAAAAACTTAAATGCTGAAAAAATATAAATCGTTCATGCAATGTACTTTTCCCGTTTCTTTTAGTCATTTATTTCTATGTATTCATTCAAATATAAAAAAAATTGATTCAAATTTAGCACACGAATTTGAATGCCAATCCCCGAGGGTTTCTTCGAACGTCACTGCTGAATCTTTTTCCGGCGTTTAACATTTTCATCTTTGATGACTTATTAATATTACCACCTCATCTATAATGCCTTATTAATATTACCACCTCATCTATAATGACTTATTATATTACCACCTAAGAACTATATTTAATCAACCTTGTGGATTCTAACCTGGAAAATCATAAACGGAAAGTCCCTACTACAATGTGTGAATACATTAGATGTATTACAAAATACAAATAGATATTATAGTTTAAAAAGTCAGAAATGATCAGAAATAGGGATATAGCAGTCAATATTGTGTTATATTCTTAATCTTTATCAACAAGATCAAATCAAACAAATATATCAACAAAGAAAAACAAAAAGGCAAAAAGACAAGGCACATTACAAAAAGCAAAGACAAGCATGCCTATCTTTATCTTAGCACAATAAGGATCCATGTCAAATAGCTATTACCAAACCTAGACTACATAGTAAAAGTAATATTTGACCGAGAATGCTATAACACATTATTTGGATTATAAACAACGTCAGTAGCTAGAATCTATACGTTAAGACCATAGTTTATTATTTGTGAAGTTGATACGGAATATTCACCAACAAGGTCAAAGTATTTTCCGATGAACTTTAAAAAAAAAACAAGACGTTCTCTAACCAGTCAGGACTCTACTTCGTCAAAGTTATCTCCCCAACACGCCAGTTCATTTTCACAATTGTAGAAACGGAAGCAATTGTAGGGATGACGCGCTACCAATTTTGCTCTTGGAAACCGATAAATTTATCCACATTGCACCATTACGATCCTTATATGTCAGTTGTATTTTTAAAGACAAATGTATCTACAAGCACTAGTAGCACGATTTCAGTCTGAAACGGTCATTTTGGTCTGATCGTATCTTAATTGACTGGATTTACCGCTAGAGGAAAACGTCAAGATTTGTCAGATCGTTCAGTCTCCATTCGGATCGATAGTCTCATTAGGTAAATTAGTCCCGTTAAGGCATGTCAAGATATTTAAGACTGTATCTTCTAGCGAGCTGTTTAGATCCGTTAAGACCGTGTCAGACCAAAACAGACCATGGATACAAACTGACGTCAAGATGTTGTCAGACCGTGTCCAGTCGTGTTCAGATTTTAATAATTTGGACACAAAACGAGTGAAACTTTCCCATTATTTATCAGGGGTTGCTCCCCTTTCAAGAATAAAATAAAACTGTGAAAGAAGACGATTTTTTTTAACTGAAAGTCTACCACGTCCCCTTAATCATGTTATTTAAATAAAACAAATATTCAATTTTAATTCTAACTTCTTCCTATTTAATTATTTAACACTGTTTTATAATTATATAAATAAAAAAAGTAGCTCAAAGTCATACTGCTGCACAAATCGCCGCGAATTGACTAAAAAAAAGCAACAGATTGCCGAAATAATATTTGATTATTGAATATAAGCACCTGAACCTTTGTATTTAATGGTTTACAAGTGATTGCAATACGTTTTATATGCAATTACAGACTGCCGTACGTGGTGAAGAATTTGTCATTCATTTTTACACCCTTATTTAATAATAACGGATGTCGGCCGTGAACCCTTGAAAACGTGATCTTAATATGTTAAATTAAATTTAAGATGTAACTATTTTTAAATATTGTAAATGAATGCATTATCATTTATCTGTTATGTTACCTATATAAATTGCATTTGAGTAAATTTGAGGCAGGGAAAAAAATATATAGATATAACTCTGTCTTTTATCGTTTTCTGTTTATTGTCATGACATTGTCCGTTAACTTTATTTTTGCCAGACTCATGCGTTTGACTTTCCATCTTTATTTTTTAATGTGTCTATAATTCGAGAGCCTTTTGTAAAAAAACTACATACCAGAAGCCTTCGTTAAAAAATAAAGTTTGAATATTATAGCAGAAAAAGGCTTATAAATTCATTCAAATTTATATTTGAAATAGGATAAATAATCAAGAAAATGTTTATAAATACGTCAGACACTGTACTTAAAGTACATTTAAAGACCAGGTTACATATATATTACATGCATACAGCATAATAAAGCTGGTTTAATTTGAATGACTATCCATTAGGGACATTTTTCGACGATAATTAATCAAATCTGACAAGTTTAATTAAAAACGGAAAATAATTCTTCGCCCGTAAACGATTTAACGTTACCGTACCCTCTTTATTTTTGTTGCATTTATGTCGCATGTGTGTCGGCAGTGTCAGCGCTTCTAATAGCTAACTTATTTTACATAAAATCGTTGACATGGTAGAAGGAAACTATAGTACAATATAAGCTGAGCTGGAAATTGCAATTGGTGAGTAGAAATGAATATTTTAATACATGTCTATCAGAATAATCATTGATCATGGATCATCACCCAAGAATTTGAAGGAAAAATGTTCACATTTGTTAAATTTGTGCATACAGGTATGAATCGACGTTCCAATACTCCACACTCTTGGATGGTAGCCTGTTCAAAGGCAAAGTAAGAATTTGGGCTTGTTAAAAAATTGTTCCTGTGATTGTACCCCCCCCCCCCCCCTTTTTCATGTTTTTTGGAAGATCAATGCATGATTTAAAAAGTTACATATAAACTAGTATGGTTTAAACCTCCTTTTAAAAATGGCGGGATCCACCCCTGTTTATTGCCTAACATGCATTGACATGTGGGGTATTCACAATGGTATGGTTGTGCGGGATGGCCTATACAACAGTTACAAGACCTAAACCCCTGATCGAGTAATCCTATATATTGTATGTTAATGTATTGATAACTGTCACGTCCTAAATTTGCATGAAATATTTGTCACTTTTTTTTATTAACCAATAACCAACCAATCTTCACATGTTACGATGTAGTCCGAGACAAGCTTGTCTGGCAAAACAGCCATTTGGACGTCAGAGTAATCTCAGACTAGTTACGACGATGATATACCTATTTATATAGCCACTGGTGGGTGATGTACAATAATTATAATTTGTCACATATGTGTTATGAATACCTTCAACATGTTCAAGGCTTGGGTTTATATATATGCAATAACCTCAAAATTGCCCGGGGCAAAAAAAAGAGTATACATATTGATATTGTGCCCTGACATGCCTGATTCCAAATGATGAGACGACATTGCGTCCTTAACAACAATTTTTAACACTTTTCATCTTTTGTGATAAGAAATTTAAGATTTTACCGGGTATGATTCATTATTTTGTTATAAATGATTTGTTATGCTCTAAATTTTGTAGAACTTAAATATATGTTATAACAAGAAAAAGAAATTATGTTGAAATTTTTATTTTTATCTTTTGTATATTAATTATTAATCACTGTCATGACTGTCATGACTAAATAAAAATTAGATCCCTCGCATGCGCGGCATAGTTACTGTAAATAAGTGCCGGACACGTTATCATCAGTATGTTGATGGATTATAAAGAAGAAGAAGAATCTTATAAATACTATTTGCTTTGTCACCATGTCACGTTGGTAGTAATATTCAACAAATTCTATTTTAAAATTAAAAAGTATTATAAATTGATCACAACAAGTATAGTGCTATACAATGCTATAGCCTCTATTAGACAGTAACCCTTCAATGAAGTATACACCTAAGAAAACATTGATGTAGAAAGAGAGAACATTTTGTTTTAGAAATAGAACCTCAAAAAAGGGTTTTATTCTTCTTCTCATAAGGGACTTATCAATTAAATTGTATAAGTCATAAATTCATTTCTTTACATCATTAAACTTTGTTGTCAAGCAAATTATGATTGCTAGTTTTTCTTGTAGATAAATTATACAAGTTTATATATAATAAATACTTTATTCTTAATGTATGTTTTTTTTTGTAGATAAGATATCACATTGGTTTGAGCATGATTCCCAGCCAGATTATGAAGCGGCATATATCATGTATATCAATGTATATATAGGAAATATATAGTGTCACTAAGTTACTCTCATATGGTACCTCATTTGTACCTGTAGCTATAAATTGTGAAATGGTGGATTCATTCATAATTTTGTGTTACTTATTGGTTTGGAAATAACGTTGATAGAGCTAACAGCATTATGTCATGATGTACAGTTGATGGGATGATCTGATTGGACAAAAAGAGAATTGTGAATTGAACAAATAGCAAACTTACAATTCATAGAAAAAATGTAGGAAATACAATGTACTACATTACTTGGTGACAGAGCATACCTTTGATATATATATATATATATATATTTGAAATAAGTAATATTAACAATTTGAAATAAAGAGAATTTAAAGTTTTCTAGGAATATTAGTAGTGCATCATATCTTAATTCCATGATTATCTTGGATAGTTATATCATTAAGAATAGAAAATTGGAATAATGGAAATTTCTAGTTTCAGTGAATATCAATCATTGTCAATACTAAACGTGCAGCATCATGATCATACATCATCTGATTCACCTTGGATAATTATTCATTTGAAATAAGAATTTGGATATAATAAGAGTTTCTATGCTGCCATTGCTATTGTTGGCTACATGTACCACCAGGGAGTGTTAAACCTCCTTTACTTTCCATGAGGGTCTGTCACGGTCCATCACTATTGGTTAGTGTCATATATATGCATGATGATGGAAGTTTTTACCAACCTAGACAAGCTTTAGTTTACAGCCCTGGCATGGTTGTTGGTTAGAGTCGAATGACAGCTTGCTGTATAGTTATAATAGTCTGAATGTATCTACATGTATTTTAATAATCTTCTAAATTACTGTTCATTCTGAAACTGGCATTTTATAATAGTAGTCAAACATATTAAACAATACATGTACTTCAAAGTATCATTTTATTTTGTCTCGCCTTACACAAAAAGACTTCACAAAAGTCATGAAAGTTGGTTGTATACAAGAAATTTGTATTACAGTCTTGGGGTGATGATGTAAGCTATTTTATAGAGCTTTACATTTTAAAAGCTAAAAGAGCTGGATGTTTCTTGTCTTGTATTCAGATGCTAGTAGGTAATTAATATGTTATGATGTTTCAGTTTGCCATTATATGTACATTGCACCTGACCCCATTTTCATGGTTCAATGACTGCATGTAAAATATACTGTTACTTAATCAATGAAATGCTCTTTTATACTGTATATTTTATATATGTAATTGGATACATTTTATTGTATATATGAGTATCTTGAAAGATCTACTTGTCTATCAGGTTGGGTTGACCTGACCTTGACCTTCATGGATAATTTAAGTGATTAAGGTTATTTCAGTTTGATACAATGTTAACATGGTTAGGTTTGTTTCTCAGTTTATACTTCCTAATCATGCTAATAAAATTGACACTGGAAATGGGGAATGTGCCAAAAAAGACAACAACCCAACTTCAGAGCAGACAATAGCCGAAGGTCATCAATGTTTCTCATAAGCTTTAAGCTACATTGTACATGTATAGGATCACTACTTTTGGCATAATTATGGAATAAATGTAAGTTGTACATGTTTGACATTTTTGAATGGCTTATTTCATCTGACAATGACACCATTTTCATGGTTTTTATGTTTAGTCTTTTTCTCTGTTTCTATGGTTACTATAAACGTTTAACCATAAATTTGGGGTATGGAAGAACTGTAAAATTCAAAAATTCATGAAATTCATGAAATTATCTGTCCTATATCTGTCTGGCATGGTTATTTTGACTGGACTTCATTTTAATGGATTATTGATAATGTAAAGTTTATGTGATACTTATAGACTAGTAAAATCTTCTTATTTCAGAATTTCAATAAAAAGATCATGAATAAGTCCACATTTAAAAGAATGTCTGTTTCCCATCCCAGGGGGCTTATTTTTTACCTGGGTGTGGGGAGGGGAAACAAACAATTTTTATTTTGGCCTAAGGAGATATGGTGAGACGACTATCAACCATTTAAACCATGTAGACCAAGTGATTTACTTGTTAGTCACTATATAATAGGTCACTGCACACCCTTCAACAATGACCAAAAACTAAAACTTTATAATGAGCACCCTATAAAAGGTTCAGCCTGTAATGAGGCATCTGACACAGTTAATGTAAAATATTCAGACGAAAAACCCAACAGTGATGACAATTTGATTTATTATACCATACCCTCCCCCCTCCCTTGAAGTTAAATTTCTGATCCCTTGGTGTACTAATATGAATAGTATTTTACTGGAAATGTTTCGGAAAATAGATATTGATGCTAACGTAAATATTTTATCCAATAAAAAGACAGGAAATAAGTCGGTGAACCAAAAAGTTCAAATCTAATTGAAAATTAAAGTGCCCATGAACTCACTGATCATGCACGAGTGATTCTATTCATAAAAAGTGTCCGTGTAACAATTAAGAAGAGTCTGTGTATCATCGAAAAAGAGTCTGTGTAACACCCCTTAATGTACTGTTTTTCTATAGCTCTGCAAGGGGGGGGGGGGTCAAAGTCGTTCAAAGGTCACTGTACGGCCTTTAACAATGAGCAAAATCCATACAGCATTCTAGTACGGCATACGTTTTACCTCAGCGAACTCACTGTCTTGGTGATGTATCAATCATTTGCTTCAGGTCGATCTATATCTTAAAAATTAATTATTCTTTTATCTATTATAACACGTGAAAACTACACCGGTGAGTTCCATACATGTCATAAACTTACAGCTGGTCCTGAACATGCATGAAGTATTTGCCACTGGACTTTAAACAACAATCAATCACACTACAACTTATAGTATATATAGTTGTGAAATACAAAATGTATATTATAATGATACATTTAGATGAATAAATAGAATACAAATACACACTACTTTATATAACTGACACAATTTAAAGGAATACTCTCTAAACTATATAGAGAAGCGAAACGTTTCTTTTGAATACTAAACAAACTTCCTAACAGTACATGTTTTTTTAATGGTTTTACATGCGGCGCTCAAATATTTTGCATGGTCTTTTGGTATATGATATTGTTAGAACCTTTAACGTTTAATAGATTCACATTCGTTACTTTGCTCAATATAAAAAAAAAACATAAGCATTAATTTATATTAAAAACTGAAGGTCAGACATCACTAATACGTGTTCATTCATTCTTTATTAAAGTTTAGACCTTTTTATCAAGAATGATGATGAGAGTGATTGTAAAATATAATAGGCATGTACTTTCTTACGTTATGGATCATTGATTTTGTTACATGTTGACCCGGTTGATTACTAGCACGTGCCATTGAACTCGACCGTTTTAACTAAAACAGATTTTATTTCAAATCAACGCCATATATATATATATACAAAGTATATACAAAGTACTATATACATATTATATGGATAAGAAAATAAATATTATAAGGATATATTGTTTGAATGAAAATTTTTATACGGTGATATTTTAACACCGTCCCGACAGAGACTGAATGCAGTATATGATCAGGTTTCGGGATCCGGGAAGTCTTTTTTCGAATTTCCGAATGTCGGGAATATTTTTTTCCAACTTTAATAGAGTAACTCGCACGAAAAAAAAATAAACATACCAAAAAAGCAACAGCTTCAACGGTAAACTAGGACATATATCAACAGAAAACGAATTAAAGAAACTGTCATGCATAAAACAAAAATATGCATGACTGTGTTAATTTGCCTCCGCTGCATTTCTGTGGATTGTCTCATTGGCAATCATACCACATCTCCTTAACTTTTTTAGGTTACGTTTAGGATTTTCCGTTACTAATCTTCAAATACAAATTTTTTTTTTTACCGGTGTTCACAACATTTCAAGGTTAAATTTATGGCATACATTCTGGTGTGTATACAATTAACGTACGTCCTTGCATTTAACTATCAATATATATTTATATAAACTAACATTTATTAAAAAATAAACAACATATATATATAGAAGAATAATTTATTAGTTTTTAACAAAACAAGAAAAGAAATAAAGAATTAACACAAGATTTAATCTTTTTTTTTTTTAATTAATCAAAATATACTTCAAATTCTAATAATAAAATACATATATACATGTATTAATCTAAAATGCATTATCGAGTAGAAGGGGCGCAACTCGTGGTATCAAACCGGTATACTGAACGGATCAAAACAGGGTCTGAAAATTTTGAACGTTCTTTTGTATCCATGGTCTGTTTTGGTCTGACACGGTCTTAACGGGTCTAAACAACCCGCTAGACGATTCAGTCTTTTCCGTCTTGACACGCCTTAACGAACTGATTTACCTGATGAGGCTATCGATCTGAACGGCGACTTAACTATCTGAAATATCTTGACGATTTTTTCTAGCGGTAAATCCAGTCAATCAAGATGTGATCAGACCAAAATGACCGTTTCAGACTGAAATCGTGCTACTAGTGAAGCTAATGAGCATCAGTTAATAATCTTGTCTACATTGATTCAACTTAAAACTATTGTCTGATCGGTTGTCAGGTGGAATTTTCGAATATATGAAAAAAAAATTCGAATATATAAAAAAATTCTAATTAAAAATTTCGTGGAAGGGCAGACTAGATTTTTTTAGTGTATGAAGACTATAAACTCTAGTTATCACACAAAAAAAATTATAATTTTTCGAAGATATGCATTTTCATCATCCAACTTGAAAGACTGTCGTCAAGTACTTTCAGTAAAAAAAATAGCTATTCTAACACACCTTCTCTGTTTTTGTGACTCATTAGATAGGTATTTCTCTTGACCCATATATTTCATCTTTTAGAACTGTGATTTTTTTTTGTGTTATAAAGTCAACCTGTAGCTTTAATATATAAAAATGATAGAATCTGAAGCGAGACGATGTATGAATTATTCTTACTTTGCACGATATCAAGACAAAATACTCAACTCAAACACGCCCTAACATAAAAAGGTGCACTCGATTTTCTCTTTTCGATACAATTGTTACCCATTTTTGGGAAATTTTTCTTCAGTCACATAATGAAAGGGCAGACACGAAAATTACTGAACTGATAGATTGATATGTTTTCCGTCCGTGGTAATTTTTTCAAAAATATCGGAGGTTATGCATTTTCTTCATCCAACTTGAAAGATACCCATGTCGTCGACTTGATATCTAATTGTTCTGCTTAACTATGTACTAGATAAATTGAAAACTTATGCAAATGGTGTTTTTAAAATAAAACACCTCGTAATTGAGAAGAAAATTGCAATTTTGTTTGTTTCTATTAACTTTTAAAAATTTTGTCACTATAGTAAACAATACAGTAAACATTTATCGCCTTCTCTAACAAAGAGCTTCGATTCTTTTGTTCTATTTCAACCTGGTTTCCGACTGCTAACCATGCTAACATAATACTGGTTCGTCAATTTTTTAATCACACACTTGTGACGTGTTGCGTAATATCATACATGCGGGTTAAGTTGATATATTGCTGATAAGGTGGGGAAATTTGATAATTTCAAAATAGAAATCGGTTGCTTGTCAACAATTCTGGTACTGCTTATGTCAAATTCGAAGTAACAATTCTAAACATGACAGAGGACGCCGTGTATGTTGTTTCTTGAAGTTCTAGATATGAAGGATACATTAATGGAACCTTGTCAGACAGGTATGGATTGTTTAAAGAAAAAAAACATCATCACTATATCTGAATGACGGGTTAAATAATCTGGCTTCTTTGATCTTCTTGTTTTTGACATGTGTGATGAACTCTGCTTTATATAAAAAAAAACAGTTCGTTCCCATTGTACTTCCGACAATTTGCAAAAAGTCAACCTCTAAATTCAACAAGTATGTTGTCAATAAGAAACTCCAGCATACCGATCACTAAATAATTCCAATGTGAAGCATAATTTAATTTTTGGTTCACAATATTAACAAAGTATGCTGTATGGTATCCCAAAGTAATACATTTGTAGCGTATTTCTTTAAAACGATTTTGCAATCTCACATGGGGAATGGTGGTGTACATAACTGGAAAATCTAAACGTTTGATAGAACTAATTTCAGAGTAAGATTGAGATTTAAAATTATACAAAATCTCTTTAGATTTTTTACCAAATTTTTCAGAAAGATTCTCAAGAAATTGTACTTAATATTGGTCTTTATGTTAATGTAAATTTTCATTTCGTTTAAGAAAAACCTTTTGCTAAAAAGCTAGAATGAAATCGTCGTACAAGAGCCTCGAGCCTTCAAGGTTATGTGTGTGTCCCATATCTCAATAAAATTGAATCTGCAAAGTGATTGTTAATATTTCATAGAATATCCTATCTTGCATTGTAAGTCATTTTGTCAGACATAGTTCTGTTGCTCTGTAGTTTCTGATTCCCATTCATGTAATACAATATTTGGGAGAATTTAAACGGGCCTAGTTTCGGAAGGAAAGGCGTAAAATACCAAACGGTCTTCCAAGCTCATAGGTGTAAAATTAGCTGACAACGCCATGGTTAAAACACAGCATAGAAAGAAAAAAAAACATCAATTCAGAGTGATTTCAGGTTCTCCGGAAGGGTAAATTTCATAGTATAATATTATCTAAAATTAAAAGAAACTATAAAATTGAGAATCGAAATTGGGAATGTGTCAAAGAGACAACAACCCGACAATAGAGCAGACAACAGCCGAAGGCCACCACTGTGTCTTCAATGAAGCGATAAACTCCTGAACCCGGAGGTTTCTTAAGCTGGACTAAATGTATTAAGACGATATAGGTTGAATACTTTATGATTAAGACATTCTACCGTAAACGCGGTATTAGGGCAGGAACAAATATCAAAATACAAATTGTCTTTGTCTGAATGGTTTTCTTTTGTTGCTGCTACGTACCTTCAAAAATAAAAATGAAAATATATAAGTACACTTATATTTTTGCCATATAATATGTAAGAAATTGAAAACAAACACCTTTCACTTAAACTATTCATAGTGTAACCTGCCTAATCCGACAACTGAGTATTCAAACATCCTGCTTTAACCAAGACATTTTCATGGTCCCAAAATACACATATCCTTGCAAAATAAACCTGAGTATACCGACACCCTGTTTAATTCGAAATTTTCTTCTGGTCACTCAGTGTGTCGGATAAGACAGGTTACACTGTATATCATTCATGTTATAATTCTTGTTTCCTGTGTTTCTATGTTTATAACAAATTTGTTTGATAAGATTAACATAAAATAAACTTCTAGACGACGGGCAACATGGCATACCAGTGAGTACGAAAGATAACCTCAAAATAAATTAATGAAATTGTTTTATTCAAAACAAACTGCTAATTTCCATGGTAACAATGCATTGTTCAAGTTTAAATTTAATAACGACTTGATCATTTTATATGATATATACTTAAATGTTACAGATCATAATATTTACATTAAAAACGGTATCAATATATGCTTTGAAATGTTTTTTTAAATTCCGTGGATTTGGGCGATGTGTGCCACGTAGGAGTAGGTCAGACATGACGCTTTTAAAGTTAATAATTATAATTCAATACCAGTGTTTCTTATAAATATAAGTTTTAAGAGACTTTGGATTATTTCAATTTATACAGAGCTTAAATTAGTATTAAGAAAACTGCAAGTATCTTACCTGTTTACATTAGGTTATACTTCATTATTAATATTCAAGAAAGTTATGTAAAATCATATCTTACCACAAATATAGGTTAAATCTACTTTAGTTATAAATCCGAATTCCTTTTCTGCAGTCTCTGCCACAGCCAATATCACAGCAAAGATACCCAGCTTTACAACCAGTAAATTCACACATATCAGCACAATGACTGACTCCATCAGTTGGAACAGGTGGACATTTAAGTCTATACCCTGTGAAATAAATGTACTTATTACGTTCAGATTGAGAATAATTAATGTTGATTCTGAATTCTTATTGTTTTTACAGAGGCTTTGATATTGCAATACTAAATTATTGAAACATTATATTGTTTTAAAAATTTAGAAACAAATATTTCGGGTAAATTAAACAAAATTAGATTTCGATTCCTTGTTGCTCAACAATAGGTCCTCATACATCACCATGATTTCAAAAAGTAGGTTAATTTTGTCTTTATTTTACTAAAATTTTGTTATCGTTTCCTTAACGATGGTAGTCATATTCTTTAAAAATTAGAATAATCCAATCCGATTATAATACAAAAGTCATAAAAGAACGTTTGAGATGCATAAATACGTAGCTAGGTAAGATCAAAATGGAAACGTGTAATTGATGTGCCAAGAAGGTGCATTGCAACGCAAGCGTTTTTAGAACATATTGTTAATTGATTGCCGATTGAAAATTGCACAGTTGAAAGCACGCTTCCTTTAAAATAATTTTTATCATTTAAATTCTTTTACATCACCAGATTACATCTTAGGGACGACATTACATAATTTCAATTTATAGAAAATATGAAAAAAATAAATTTACCTCTACCAGATACTCCAGTGTGGAAAAGAAATATAAAAAATACAACGACAAGAATTCTGCTGATAAGTCTGAACATTGTGCTGTCCTATAGTGAAATGATGAATTTATGTTTATAGTTTGTATCCTTTTATACTTATTCTTATACGTGTAATACAAATTAAATAAATGAACATGAAAGAAAAAATAGTAAAGGAGAAAGCCACATACAGTAACGGTGTCATTAATCTTACAATTGCATGTACAAGAAGATATTTAATAAATTAGCACTCGTATCATTGTATGTCATTTATAAGCATTTTTTATGTTCGTTCATCTGGATAACTGACACCAACGTCAAAACGTCTCATTGTATTTGCATAAAAAAACATGTACAATAGTCGTTTTACCTTGTTTGAAACGATGCATGTTTTATTCTAGGGATTTCCCCAACCTAATTGACTTCAGAAAAGAAATACAATTCTTGGAAAACAAAATATATGCTTTCAAATACATTTTGAAAATATTTTATAAGTTAGCGCTCGAATCATTGTATGTCATTTATTAGCATTTTTTATGTTCGTTCATCTGGACAACTGACACCAATGTCAAAACGTCTCATTGTATTTGCAAAAAACATGTACAATAGTCGTTTTACCTTGTTTGAAACGATGCATGTTTTATTCTAGGGATTTCCCCAACCTAATTGACATCAGAAAAGAAACATAACAGATCTAAATTCATGTATATATTTCTAATGTTTTGGTTTAAATAACTACGGCAAAAAAACGTTGCATCGTCAATTTCAAAACACCGATGACCTTACGAAAGATATGCATTTACACGTTTTCCTAAATCTGGAAGAGGTTTTTAATTTATTTTTTGGTGAAATTATGTGATAAGTTATCCTTATTGAAAAAAGAAGAAATGAATACGCTGACACATAATCACATTTCTCATTTCATGCATTTCTTAAATTATTTGCTTTCCTGACATTTTTGAAATTGCACGTTTATATAAAGATTTAGATCCTATGAGAGTAACAAATATAACACAAAACCGAAATCAAAAACAATAATGAAACTCAAAAAAAACAATAGTTGCGCGGGTTCAAATTCTCTGTTATGTAATTTGTGCGGTATTTTTTTTTTTTTTTTTATTCAAGCGGTTAATTCATTATATGGTTTTAAAGCTGAACATCATGAAATAAGTAGCAGGTACAAAGAAACAAAATTTGTATTTTTCTGTTAATTTATTCTCAGAAAAACACTGGTAGAAGCTGCAAAATAAACATGATGAATGTAATGTCCTTTTTATCTTATTTTCAAATTTGTGGAAATTCTCTCTTCGTCGGAAACAAAAACAACATTGTTTATCTGAAAAAACAAACAACACTAATATACATTGGTTACAAAATAAATATAGTATTCCATAACGGATTTGGTAAACTAAATTGTAAATTTGGCAGAATTATTATTATTTCTTTTGTGGTTTGATGAAAATATATGAATGACAATTAAGATGTTCAAAAATATATCAGTGATTTATAAAGTACCAGATTAGGCTCACAATTATGTTGCTCCTAGCTTTAAATTCTGGGTTATTAACCCAAACGACGATCCAATGAATTTGAATCACTTGGCGTTTATCTTCATCGTATTTTGAAACGTTTTAATCAATTTTTATCAGAATTTAAATGAATGGTCGTAAGCATATGAAACATATGTTTGCGGTTTTTTTCTGATACAGCTTAACAAGTCTAAATTTAGAACTTGTTCAATTCAACATTTACAATACGTCTGATCACTGATTGCAAATAAATGTGCATTAATGTTAGTAAATTTAAAAAAAAATATCAGCATTTCTAATGCAACAAAACACTTTTATATATCATTCCTGTGATATCAATCAAGTTTATGAAACCAATCATTCCCGATGCACAAAAAGGAACAAATACCAAACGACGATACACAATTTACAATATGATAAAAAAAAAAAAGGAGCTCTTCGTGACTATCAATGTTGCCGTATAAAACATGACGAAACGGAAAGCCACATTCACAGATTGTTGGTTTTAAAAAACTGAATTACATTGATAATTTTGAACAACCAGTTAATTTGAAATAAAGGGACAGCTACCATAAGTCTGCTGTTTATTTTGTCTTTTATAGAAATTGACAAACTGACAATGACAGAGGGTCGGTGATATTAAAGCTTTACAACAAAAGAGATGATGTCAACAATTGTAAACTTTCTATTAATGAAGATATATCCATCATGTTTAGCTGTAAACCGTGTACGATTGCCAATACTTCCTTAACTTTATTGTTGTCGATTCACCTTGCAGACCCTATCTGGTTTTTTTTTTGGTATAGAGAGAATTCACGGGTAATCTTTCAGGCACCTTCTTCTTCTACTAAATCATATTTCGTAAGCATTAACAGTTGGGGTGTAAACTCGGTGGATATTTACTAATCGATTACTCGTTGGATTTATCGAGCGACATTCGAGTACTCGCTCGGTAAAACATAAGCAAAATGGACACAACATAATTATATCCATTGTATGTATTGTGGGTCGTTGTTTCGGAATAGTTAAACTATCAACATTATTACCTAGGACTAGATAATATTCCATGGAATTTAATACCATAATCAATAGCTCATTTGCATTTACTACATGTACTAATTATGTAAACTGGTGATAATATAATCAAGTAATTAATTCATATATATACAAAAATTATTACTTAAACAACAGTATTTAGGAACAGTAAAACAACATATTTTATGATCTACAAAGGGTTGATGATTAGAACTTACTGGTGCCTTAAATATTAGGTTCGATACAGAGTGCAACGAACATATTATTTTGTCAACGTTTTTCTGGGACGCAGCGATTTCTCAAATTTGTTAGGTAAATAACAGTCTTGCTGATGCAAATATATGCTTTGACGGCTAAGAGGTGGGAGAGGGACTAAGATAAACTAAAAAGCCTTACAAAATTGCTTTTGTTTATGTATCCTACATGTACTTCTGTTTGGAGGAATTCTAAATGAACGCGAACATTTGAATCTTATATTAATTTTAATTAATTTTGATTTATATATAATTTCTCGGGAGGCACTCTCAATAAAAATATTTGTTTCGTTAAACCTAATAAAGTAATAACATTCTTACACGAAGCCTATTAGTCGAGTATTATTTTGGTAATCGATACTAATTTTTAACGAGCGATACTGGTTGACATCCCTAATAAACAACATTCCGTACACATAAAATTAATTTCTTGTAGATACTATTTAACATCCAATTTCTTTTTTTATAATGGGTTGCAGCTCTTGCCTTCTATCTGAATTAAATTGCATTTATTTTGTATATTGTTTACATTGTATTTGTCTTGAAAAATACCAGCCCACAGAAAGTGTATGTTCCTGTTATAAACTTGCCATTCATACACAAGGTTGATTCTTGTGTAGAAATATGACCACATGTGATGCTCTCGGAATTGACAGTTAAACCATGCTTAATTTGTGGGTCCTTCGGTGTTGGTACTTGTTCTAATTCGCAGACGACGTACAATCAGGTTTTTTTTGTAAAAAGAGTGTTTTCCTATCTGCCCGTCACCTATTGTAATAAAATTAACGGTACCAATTTTCTTGCACCAGATGCGAATTTCGACAATACATGTCTCTTCAGTGATGCTCGTAGCCAAAACATTTGAAATCCAAAGCTTATATAAAAGATGAAGAGCTATAATCCAAAAGGTCCAAAAAGTATAGCCAAATCCGTGAAAGGAATCAGAGCTTTGCATGAGGGAGATACATTCCTTAATTTATAATAATTTGTAATAATTGCTTTAATGTGACCGCAGGTAACCTGTCGCGAGGTAATATTCCTGTCTACATGCAAATAAAATGTTGGTTACCCACCATTCATTCGGGTAAACATGATTGAAAAACCCTCCTATTGCATTTATTATTCACTTGTTCTCGGACTCGACGTGTATTATTACTAAACTGTTAATAGTACTTCTAAAATTACAAAATACTTAATCTCACCAGCATACTTTGTTCGCTTTCATACATATTTCACCGCAACCATTAAAACAACACTATGAGAAACCACCACAATCACCTGGGCACAACATCGTTGAGTTGATAGCCATATAGAACAATGCAAGACAAAGGATGCATAGTAAAGGTATACTCAGCCTCTACATCGTGTCGTTTATAATTATAAAGTTAGACTGTAGCGTTAAACTGATAGTTTATAGTACATAAGTCTGAAATAGTTAAACATAACAAATCACCTCTGCAACGAAATCCGGATACTGCAAACACCTGTTAAAGTAATATTTGTTCATCAAGTTGTAAACATGAAAATTGATAGTCATACTTCATTCTGTTTATTAAGTGTTCTACTTATGCAAGCTATCTTTACATCGGAATTATTATTTTGTTTAATTTTCACAAGTAAAAAGGTATTTGTGCCCCATCTAAAACTTACGTGTTTAATGGTCAGATAGGATGTAAGATATAAAGAAGTTAATAATAAAGTCGCTTAATGAATGCAGCTAAAATGTGTATAAAAACTGAAAATTGTTCTTACTGCGAAAAGTGTCTCCTATCCGCCCTACCTAATGTAATCCGTAATGGTTGATTGAGTGATGGTGTTTTATTGCCACTTTTGGTCTATTTTATGGCGGCCGGTTTTTATTGGTAGAGGAAGCTTGAGTTCCAGGAGAAAACCATTGACTTGACAATACTAGTCATTTAAGATTGGATTCGAGTGTACCCGCACGGGTGGGTTTCGAACTCACAACATAAGTATTGACTTGCCATTGATGATTTTATTCATCTTATTATTTTACTCTTGCGACTACCCTGCAACTGTTTTATTGAATAAATTAAAAAAAAACGACACATTAGCTAGATAACTACATTGACTTTCGAACAGCGGTATACTTCTGTTGCCTTTGTTTATATGTTGTATTGTTGTATGATTTGAATGAAGAAAAGTCAATTAAAACAAACAAATGTAGACAATAACACAAAGATGTATTTCTGAATACAACTTATTCCTGATCTTGTCTTACATGTCTTACATATATTAATGATTGATATTAATCGAAATGTTTACAAAACAAGTCCATTCAACATATTTTGATTTCCTCTTTTTGAACATCGTTAAAAAGTATAGCACAAACACCGATCACAAGCTAAATTCAACATGGAAGTCCTTCAAAACTGAAATAACTAAGAAATAGTTTTTAATAACCAACGATACGACAGAAAAACAATTATCATAATCATGACTTGGTAGACCATGATGTGTTAAACCTGGTTGAAATGAGTGTAATTATCCCTTTTAAGGTCGCTGAGTCAGAGAGAAAGTTGTTGCTTTGTTGGTATCGAATCTTACTAATTCCCATTCACCTCAGAAATTTTAAGACAACACTTATAGAACAAACATAATAAAAGTTCCATTTCTTTTTAAATAAGAAAACCATTACAAACCTTTATTTTTAAAATATTTTGTTTAAAATTATTTCGAGAGCTGTTCAAAACTCCCTTATATCTGCATGCAATTATCAAAGATAGATGAGTGAGTGCGAATTCTCTTTGTTAATTTAAGCGATAAACAGTTTATTTTATTAAAGATGAAAATAATAAAATACTTTACTATTGTAAAGCAACAATACTATTTCTAAATTTGTTAAAACAAAAGGCATTGGAAGCTGCGAAATGAATACGAAGCTTTTTTTTTAAGGTTATTTTCCAATTTATAGACTTTATTTCTACATTGGTAGCATTTTAATACCAACATCAAATCAAGCATCTGGTTCATCTGAAAATGAAAATAAAAAACCATTTATTAATTACAAAATAAATCTTAACATGGTTTTAACAACCAATATTTTTTTCACAAACTTCTAAATTCTTCTAAATTGTTTTTTTTCCTTTTTATGGTTTTTACTAAAAATCAAATAGAATGCACGAATTTAAAATTTTGGATAAAAATTACAATTGTATATGTATCCATTTAATCCTTGCATATTATTAGCTGACCATGTGATTGCTTATCGTTATCATGATTGCTTTCTAACATAATCTGTTATATAAATTATATAAGCTACATTACATCGAAGTTTGCGTCAATACTTGGGGAGAAAACAAATTATCAATCATCAGTTACTGTAGATCTTTATTACTAGACTTAGTATCTTAACTCTATATTAAGAATGTGTTATTTCGAGGACTTCTCAGGAGAAGGCTTTCCGAATGTTATCTTCAAGTATTTTTAGACTGTACAATTCCGGTGCGTAATATTTAAATGTAGTAAGAAACTAATAAAAGTAGTAGTCTGAATACATACGTGTTTTCCAAATATGTTAATAATCACTGTGTAAATGCATGAAACCCACATCGTTGTTATGTTGCCGATACAAACAATTGAAATGGTTGTCATCGGGATGTCAGAACACAATTGTTTTTTTGTTTTTTTTACACAATTGTTACATGTGTTATGCCTTCTTTAGTCTCTTACCCTATTCATTCTTATGATTTTCCTGCGAGGTATGTAGAGTCTTTCATATAGCGTCATACATTAAACATGCAAGAACACAGAAGAAAATCTAAATCCCACATCAAATGGCAAAATCAAAAGCTTAAATGCATTACACGAATGGATAACACCTTTCATATTTCTGACTTTGTAACGATATTTTCTAATGAAGAAAATGGTGGTTCAAACCTGATTTTATAGCTAGCTAAACCTCTTAATTGTATGACAGTCGTATAAAGTGTCATTATAATTACACAAATTTGTGACAAAACCAATACACATTATAGGTAAAAATTTCAAATTTAAGGGGTGCAGCAGTGAACCTTATAATCTAAATATAAAAACAAATACATATGAAAATCAGATAAAAAACAAAAAGGCTAAAGACAACGCACATTAGCAAAAATGAAAGACATGTTGGAAAACAAAAAGCTACACAAAGTCTCCAATCGGACATTTAGAAGCTTCAATGATAGTTGACTCATAACAATCTGAAATTAAAATACTTCGAAAGAAAATAAATTCTCAGTCATCATTAGACATGTTAGATCTTAGCTCAAAAATGGAACTTCTCAGGAGAAGGGTTTCGGTGTTAACCGACTAGGGCAACATTACAAAAGTGATGCAGCGTCAGATAACAATGAAAAGATATGAAACTTCTTTTGCAGCTGCTCATTACTCACTTGGTGTTATAGCAAATACTAAGTAAAACGATAATTATATAACGCGACATTTCTTAAGCCATTGTTATATAATTGTTACAAGGAATCGTCACTTTTTGGAATATTCATGGAAGCATTCATACTGTGTATTAAACAAAACTTTGCTTTACACGGACACGAACAATGACAAAAGGATGGCTCTTCTGCAGTATACATGGTATAGAACCCAGGACAATGCCCTCTCACTGGAATACTTCGAATCAAAGTCTAAAAAACTAATAACACAACTTATCTTTTACCATTAAAACACAGTGTATCAATGAGATATATGGGGAAATCATTAGTGACGATAATACTGCAGTTGTTGGCACGATAGAACAGATGGCGCTATGTTTACATTTTAATGCTTCGAGAATATTAAGAATTCGAAAAGACTTTATATGTATTGCAGAATGTACAGCAACCTCAGGAGAGTATCTGACTTAGTTTTGTAAGAGAACCTAAGAGATGTTCATGAAACAAAAATACGTGGCAAGAACTACATGTATGAAGCGGCTGATAATATGGCTGGGAAATACAGAGACGTAAAATGAAGGAAGTGGTACTTGAAGCAGTCTATACACATGGTTAAGCACATAATCTAAACTTGTAAATCGTCATCGCTGGTAAAGAGCCGTAAATCGGGAAAGTGATGAATTCGATACCGGAAATTGCATTCATATTTGACTCATTTGCTCGCCAATTTTGCATTGCATGGTGCATTTTGCTAATGACACTGCAAAAGATATTATGGAAAGGCACTAACAGTAGAAAAAAAGTGCTTATCAAGCTAAAGCTTGCTGCAAGATCAAAAGCATTTTTTTTAGATGGTGTATAAGTGTCAATGAGACAACTAACCGTCCAAGTCGCAATTCATTAAAAATAACCATTATAGCTCAAGGTACGGTCTTCAACACGGGGCCTTGGCTCACACCGAACAGCAAGCTACAAAGGACCCCAAATCATAACAAGTGTAAGCTGCCTTGTCTTCTGCTCAGGAAACATTTCGGGAGAAAATTGAACAATATGACTATCTAAAATTTTGACCTTAAAGTTACCCTTGTTGTTTCAGAACAGAAAAAAAAGAATGTGACCTCTATGTTGCTTTTTAAGAATACAAGATTATTGCAAGACGTCCAAATGAAAAAAAAACGGCCATAAAGCGTGGACCTTCTCATACAATTCTGCATTACATCTTGCTGCGACCATCAATACGGATTCTTACATGCCCAGAGACGTGTTGCCAAACGTAACAGGCCCAACTCGCCAACAAACGTTCTTTTGAAAACTACAAACTGAACATGTATCAACCTTTAGTTGATCATTTGATATCTGAGTTCAATACAAGACTGTCGACAGTATGTCTGCGTTATGTCGTATCAAAATTAGTCCAAAACACATTGCTCAACATATTATACCTATTGATACATATGTTGTAGGTATATGTATGTGATGCTCATGTTATAAAGACAATTTTCATTCGGAAATTTTGAAATGGTTAACAAAAGGCCAGAATTTGATAACATTTTTACAGCTTACAGGAAACATTAAACACAGATTGATACCGGGAATATTAAATATACATAACAAATTTTCATGTATGGCAACTGCAGAACGGTCTATGCAGTGTATATTTATCTATTAAATATTTCAAAGTTATAATTTACATGCTGTAACACAGATTATTTTATCTATGTTTGATTTAAAGACGTGAAACAAATGAGCAATACACCAACTGTCAATGTTGACATAAAACAGTAATTGCATTGATAATTTGGAACTAACAAATTGAATTGTCCTTTAGGAAATGATACAACAGATATATATTAAAGACTTTTATAAAAACATTTGAGAATACAGGTACATTTAAAACCAAATAAGATTATATACCGTATATAAAAAAAAGAGTTGAAACAAATTTCACAGTTTAGAATTATTTAAAACTAATTTTTTTTTATTCTTTTGATTCCTGAACTCAAACGTCTGTCAACTACATTCTTTGACGTGTTGCGTTTTGTTTTCCAAGAATTACAAGTTACCGGGAAAGATTGGAGAGAAATTGGACTGTAAATTATTATTTAATGTGTTTATCGTTTGCAGAATGAATATTTATTTAGCATTCGTGTTCATAAATTAAACATAACCCTTTTAGTTGGAGGTAATTGCTTACCATGGACAGACAGTTAATTGTTAATTGAGTATAATGTTGTTTAAGTATTATACAAATTACGACCACCTAACTCAGATATGATTTAATTGTTCACCATAAGTCGATACCGAAACCGAAACCAAAGGTAGTGGTATGGTATATGGTAAAGTTTGGCTAACATCAAAAATCAAAGCTATTAATTGAGTAAAACATGTAAAAACGGTTTAAATAATTAACATTATAAACATTTATTATTTACCTCTAGTCAATACTATTTTTAGTTTCGGTAACGGTATCGGCTTATTATGAACATGTCTATTAGAAGAGGAGGCATTGGTTTGCCTAAAACCTTATGCATTTATTATTGGTGAGATATTTCTGACCATGTATTATAAATGAACTATTTATAGCACTTTTACGATTAAATAACTTCTATATGGACTTAGAAAGATCTTACCAGCATATTTTGATAGCTGTCGTACAAACATGACCGCAGCCATTAGAACAACACAGCTGTCCTGGACCACATCCACCTGAACACAGCTGTCCTGGACCACATTCACGTGGCGCACACTCCTCAACGCATATACCGTGACCTAGACGTGGAGGACACACAAGCCTGCATGGGCCTACAAATAAATATATGTGTAAAATGCAAGGTTAATATCATGAAATATTTGACACGGAACGTTTGATAAACATCGATTAATCATTCACGAACAAATAACATGTATTTCTATTTCATAAATTAAAAAAAAAAACCACAGATATAAAGTTAGTGAGATGCATATCTAGATTTTACCAATTTCATAATACACATTAATTCTTTGTTTATTGTACATGTGAGCAGAAAAAGAAAAGGGGTGTGTTTCGAGAAAAAGAAAAAGAAATTCTTGGGTCGTTTGTGTTCGGGAAAATGTCTCTGATATTTTTGAAATTTTAGATAAACATTCTAATGTAATATGAATGTGTTAGTCGTAAGATTTGGAAAAGACAGGCAAAATATACCAAAGATATCTTTACATTCACAAATGCAAGACGAAAATAAAAAGATCAATACTATAGCTGGAAAAGAACAAAAAAGATTCAAAAGACAACAGTTTACAAAATTAAACATGAATACATCATATCACATCAATAAACTAACATGAAGCGCTACAGAAAGTTGGCAATATGTTTACCTTGTCCACTGACTCCAGTGCTGCAAACAAATAGAAGACAAAAGCAACACAATAAAAGTCCACTCAGCTTCATCATCATGTATTTATGAAATGATACTGTGGCATTAGGCGGACAGTATGTATTTTATATGTAGAAAATAGTTACACATAATAAATCACCATAATAATCATCAGCAAGGAAACATTGTAAGGTAGTCCGGTTACTGAAATTAGATGTTTAAGTAATATAATTTCCTGATGTTGTAGTCATTAAAATATATATTCCTTGTATTTTAAACATGTTTATAGTTACTTGTTGCTTTTTAATTATTTTGAAAAAATTATTTAGTGTCACGATTTGTCGTCTAGCTGTTTAATTTTCTTTGAAGGCACATTTTATCCAATACTTTTATTTTTTGAAAAAAACTAAAATTGTATTAATCAGAATGCCTGTACAAAGTCATGAATATGACAGTTTTTGTCCATTCGTTTGATGTGTTTGAACTTTTGATTTTGCCATTTGATTAAGAACTAAATTATTACATAATCAACAATAACAACAATATACTTTATTAAGAAACACTCAGGCATATATTAACATGTGCAACAAGAGGCAAAATACATAGTCATAATTATGGTTATGTTATTACAATACAATGTTAACATATAATCATATCAATTACAGTATTTTAACTAATTTCTTAATAAACAATGATAAGTTTTGATATAATCAAGCATAAAAATGCACGCAGTGGGATAAATTCATTCGTGAAAACAGGACTGAGAAGACATGATTTTAAAGATATTTCCGTCATACTATTTATTAAAGTTATAATAATAAAATCAAATTAATCTGTTTGCACTTTATTTTCATTTATTACTTAAAAATAAGTTCGTTAATTCTATGTTCATAATTGTATATGATAAAACATTTTTAGCTTGTCTAAAGATTAATAATTAATGTGGGTTGTCTACGCTTCTTTTCCTATGATTCAATTCGACGAGAGAAAAACCAATCAACCATTTGTCAACTGTCTACAAATTGAAATTAATTGTCAAGGAACTTTACATTTCAGTTTTACAATGCCAAATTATGTTTTCCTAAAATTCCAGTGAATGATAGTTCATGCAATTGTTACAATTTAAATGCATGCTCATTATCCGGTATTCATTGTCTATTAAGACAGTCTCGGTGTATAAGTAGGTAAGACTATATACAGCTTAAAGATTAAAGAACTGGATATGGACTTTTCAAGCTATTCGTGTCTCTCACAAATTAAAAAAAAGTGTATTGTTTGATAAAAATACATATCGCTGATAAAATCTGTAAAGTATAGTTACAGACTCTAATATTTTCGATTGAAACTTTCAATCATGGCAAAGTTTAAGGTAAATCAAACATGTAATTGTCCTTTATCTCCGTATGTAAGTACGAGATTGAACAATTAAAACCTGAATTTCCAATAAATAAAAATGTCAATACAATATTGCGAATGTCATGAAAGAATTCGGAACGCGCAAATGTAACCATTATAAGAAAAAGAAATAACAACAATACCGACCAAGGAAAATATGTCATAGCAAAATGACAGAATTACGGAATGTGTAAGCACCAAGCCCCTTGAAATTGATATCACTAAAAATTGACTAAATATAATGGGAAAACTTGATTATTTATCTAGCTAACAATATCTGCTTTAATTTTCTAATCATTATTATTATTCTAATATTTATCCTTTAAATAATCATGGGCGATTTGACTAGAAGCGTGTAAGATACAATGTAGACAACTAAATGCTCTTACTTAGTTTTGATTGTATTTTGCAATTACCTAATATTGCGATGTTTCTATTTACCTCTAAAGTGAATTGTGAACATCCCGTCATTGTGTTATTGATCTATGATTATTCTCGTAATCTTGTCTTTCAGGTTTGTCAATGTGCTTTGTCTATATATATACCTTGCGGTGTTTCTTTGGTACAAATGACGCGACTTTGTACTTATTCATCTCTTTATTGTGGTATTGTTAAACATTTTTATATTCTTGTATTTCTTTTTTCTAATGTGCTTTGTCTACATGCCTTTGGTTTGGTTGCTTTGGTTCATGTATGACGTGCCTCTTAAAAGAGGGACGAAAGATACCAGAGGAACAGTCAAACTCATAAGTCGAAAATAAACTGACAACGCAATGGCTAAAAATGACAAGGACAAAAAGACAAACAAATGTACACATGAAACAACATAGAAAACTAAAGAATAAGCAACACGAACCCCACCAAAATATAGGGGTGACCGTGGGTGCTCTGTAAGGGTAAGCAGATCCTGCTTCACATGTGGCACCCGTCGTGTTGCTTATGTGATAACAAATCCGGTAAATAGTCTAATTCGGTAGATCACATTCATGAGAGGGAAGGGAGTTGTAGTTACGACGTACATGTAAGGAACGTATCTGATATAATTTGTGAAACGGTTATTCTATAACGGTCAACCGACTCGTGATCTCGTCCGTAAAATTTACGAAGGGCTGATTTCAACTTCACCATTTGGAACTCTTGCTTTAATAGCTTCATTGTGAGCAGCAACCCTCTATCAAGAAAATCATGATAGGAAAATCAAGCACGGGAATATCGTATGAATTGAGAGATATATACCCTGTATGCAGGTGCTGCTGGAATGTTGTTATTTAGAAATGGAAAGTTCAAAATTGGAAAGCTGAAATCATCTCTTAACCTATACACCCCGTCATTATGTTATTGTACTATAGTATATTTGTGTATTCTTGTCTTTAATTTTTGATAAATGCTTAGCCTATATGCTATTTTGTGCTTCTTTGTAACATAATGGTTTATTTTATAGTGATAAACATGATAAAGATTATAACAAAATTTTGACTGTTGTATCCCCTAAAATCCCTGAAAGGTTTAAACATTCCGTATGATAATTGTAAACGCAAGATATTGTAAATTAGTTTATCAATAGCCGATGACTTGCTTTTTGTTAGACATAACTTAAAGGCTAATATGATTTTATTCAAAGGATTATACCATTAATCGCCCTTCAAAATATTATAGCTCTTTAGACTTTATATTCAAATACGTGCCACCAATGAAAGTTTTCCAATCATCTGTCAATTTTGATTAAAAAAGGATATGGTAGATTTGTAGAAACATTTACCTTGCATTTCTTTAGACCATATTGTGTTCTAGAGTTAGACACAATGTCCATAGGAAATATTTGCAACAGGAATCGCAATTATTGTTGTCACTCTATGAAAATGAAAGAAGGATTGTGTGTAGTGGGTTTTTTAATTTTCGTAAATAACAGACGTTTCAAAGCATGTCGTACTAAAATTATTAAACAATAAGCTAATCTCAGACATTGTCTCGTCCGATCATAACCAAATACAATTTTCCTTACATAATTAAACATTCTTGATGCTTTATAGTAGATATTTGCTTTTTAGGGTATTAATTCTGATTCATTATGGCAGCCATATTTGCATTTTTTCTACCAATAAACTTAAAATAAGAATACGTTGCAGAAAATTGTGTTGGGTACCAATCTCTCGGTGTCAACACATATGGCATTGAAGTTTCTTGGAAAATCTTCTTAAATGAGAATCTCAGATTTGTTAAATTGCATCGGGTTGCCACAAATAAGATCCATAAACAGAACTTGTTATAAACTTTCAATAAAATGTTCAAGCCAAATTTTTCAGACATTTAATAGTCAGGAATCAAACAATAACATGAATAAGCTGTTATTCTGTAAGCATGGAATTTTGCTTACCATTCATTGTCACTTATACTGAAGAATTCAATTGTCCTACCTTTTACATGTTTTATTAAATAATAACTTAGTTTATATTAAAGAAAATGATTAAGATTGATATGATTTTATCAACAAATATGTTCGTCGCTAAAGTAATAAAATTAACGGTATCAATTTTCTTGCACCAGATGCGCATTTCGACAATACATGTCTCTTCAGTGATGCTCGTGTAGGGTTCAGTATACGTAGTTCATTAAAACAACAATCACACTGTTCACCTTGCATGAATTTAAAGGTGAAAAATTTGGATTAAGAATAATTATCAATGAATCGTTTTATACATGCTTAAAACAAGAGAGAGGACAATCACGTGTTACAAGCTAAAACCGAAGGATCACACCAACTACTGAGGAAAACACAGGGTCAACAGAAACACTTAGGTGCAACAAAAGCAAACGCAAACAAACGAAGTAACGCACAATTTTGAAAACAACTGCCATATAATAGCATATGTTGTTTACTACGGAAACTGAAGTTTTTGTGGCGTTACATCTAGGTATTGTATATGCTGTCAACATGATGAGGTATCCGGTTCCCTGCTTTTTTTTTTCGTATACGAAACTAAAACTTTAATCGGTTCATTCTGGTATTTCATTCATCTGATAATAAACGATCCATTGAACCGATCCTATCAACACAATATTCGTTTATAGAGTGTCATGTGATTGATTACTGAGTTAGAATTGTTAATTTTAAAGTGATCAGGAGAGTCCGTTCACTTTATTTTATACCACTAAAATATGCAACTTTTGGATAAGCAACAATATTTGACTAAAAATAAAATGTTTAGAACAGAAAACAAAGATGTATACGTACCACCACCAGAAACTTCTGTTGAAAAGAAATATAATAAAAACACCAAAAAGAATCCTGCCAGTACTTGTAAATATTTTGCTATCGTTAGTCTATCAAAAATATCATGACTGTAATCTTAATTCATTTATGTACTCAATTTATTTCATATAAAACAAATTAATCATTTGAACATGATACAAAAAATCTGTTTCCGAACAATCTTTGTTTAGTTAACACTCCATTAATTTAAGTTTTGTTGACACATTTCAAATTAACACTTTAACCTTTTGATGTCAGACATTTGTATATAAGTATTATGTTCGTTCACCTGCAGTACTAGTACTGTTACCACATGCCAACCAAGTCATACAGATCATCCAACTTATTTGCAAATGAATAAATCTTACCTTATATGTAGTTTACGGTGCATGTTAGACACCAGGGATTTCCCCTTAAACATTGTTTTTAGTGAAAACAAATGCAATTCGTAGAAAAACCAAATCATTGCTATACTTTAGATCTCAAAGGCAACACCATTACATTTTTTTTTAAATAATTGAAAAGATCACATTGGGCACTAAAAAATCATAAGTAAAGCAGGAAATACAACATGAAGGTTTCTATGCGATAGAAATTGTGTAAATTTGTAGTTTGGAAAGTATAAAACAAAATGGTAATCCAAAATACTTTTTGAAACTAAGTTTATGTTTTACTCTTCAGTATTTCTACTAACAAAAAAGTATCATTTTTCATTTTCATTTCTGTAATTTTTCTGCGGTTTCAGAAATTTCATATGTTCAAATTTTTAATGCCTTTTCACCGTCGTATGTGACGTAATTTTTAATGCCTTTTCACCGTCGTATGTGACGTCATTTTCATAATTTACTGCGTTGAGGCCTGGACTGAGTCGGGTGTGTCTATTCTGTGTTGGTCATTCATTATGTATTCGTGTTTGTTTTATGTAATGAGTTAATACTTCAGTTTCATTATGTATATCTGTTATATTCATTTGATAAAATTTACTGTTTGCAATAGCATTAATTGTTCTAAATAATTAGGATGTTCTTATCCCAAGCATACAAACTTAGCCGTATTTGACACAACCTTTTTCAACTTTTGATCTTCAGTGCTGTACAACTTTGTACTTTTTTCCGCTTTCGATCTTTTATATCTGGGCGTCACTTGTGAGTCTTGTGTGGACGAGGCGCGTTTTTGGCGTTTTACGTTTTCCTATTTATTTGTATTGTAGTCCTGTAATATTATGTTGTCATTTCTATGTTATATTTAACATTGCCATTAAAGTGCGAGGTTCGGCATGCCACAAAACCAGGTTCAACGCTCCATTTTTTCCTTTAAACATGTCCTGTACCAAGTCAGGAATATGGCCATTGTTATATTATAGTTCGTTTCTGTGTGTGTTACAGTTTAACGTTGCGTCGTTTGTTTTCTCTTATTTTTGAGTGTAAATTGACATTGCGATAAGACGTGTCACGGCACTTGTCTATCCTAAATTCATGTATTTGGTTTTGATGTTATATTTTTTATTTTCGTGGGATTTTGTCTGATGCTTGGTCCGTTTCTGTGTGTGTTAGTTACATTGTAGTGTTGTGTCGTTGTTCTCCTCTTATATTTATGCGTTTCCGTCAGTTTTAGTTTGTTACCCCGATTTTGTTTTTTGTCCATGGATTTATGAGTTTGAACAGCGGTATACTACTGTTGCCTTTATTTATTCATATCGTTTATCCTGTATTGAGCCATTGTATTCATAGACAATTATGGTGGTTGAAATTTAACTGTTTCGATTGGTTACTTTTGAATGTTATTTTTTTCTGTCCTTAGGAAGAATTAAGTCAGACTCAAGAAATGTCCATTTGTTTGTCCGAAAAATTCATGTAAAAACTAAATTTCTAAATATTAATTATATAGGCTTCTATGTTCTTTTGACATGACAAATTAACTGACAATGTACGTTTTCTTCTTTGTCTTAACTTCAATTTATAGATTTGGTTAACTTTTTGATCTTTGATTTAAACAAGTACTCTTCGAATTACATGTTATATCCGGAATGAAAGATTAATAGGAACGTGTTTTCAACAAGAAGCTGGGTCATATTTTGTATCTTGATTATTGTGATAAATGCGCATGCCGGTGAACGTAACTTGAATATTTATAACTATATATATATTTCGTCGTTACATATTCTTTTCGAAGGAACTATGTAGAAAAATGGCGGCATTTTAGACCAATTAATGGTATATTATATAAAAACATAGTTCAGTAATATATATTCATAATACAATTTTTATGTTTACGAATTGCATACAATTCTGAAGTTTCATTATTTAAATATTTGCCTGTCCGTTCTATTTATTGTATTTTGGTTTTCAGGACTCGAACGTAGCTCACTTAATATTAATAAGTCCCATGTTAGTTTTCAACTCGTCCGACAAGTGACAAACACATTGTTTTATAGTGTTGTATCATTTCATATCGAAAATAAAAATGTAAGCTTATTTTCTTGCACAACTGCCACATGTTTAGCATATTCGTTTGACAGATGTTATGTGTCAGTTTTTGAATGTCAGCAGCTTTTTAAATGTTGTGAGACAAACATATATATATGTTTTCCTCCGGTTTATATGATCCGTTCATCCTACATTGACTCTTAAAATTCAAGAGTCTATCTGAAATTGAGGGTGAATTATATGGCCTTCCAAATACCGTTTCGATCCCTAACATCACTGAAGAGACATATAGTGTCGAAATCTAGATCTGGTGTACAAAAAAAATATTGACACCTTGTTTTTGTGGCATAACATCTTGGCCACAAGTTTATCGTTTTCTGTATTAAAGTATTAAATTTATATTAAGATCCATTTTGTTACATCTCGTGATCAATTTTATTTGGCAATCGCCAATGGCAGTCAGCAGGGTTTGAGAACATCAGTTGTTCGATCTATTAGTCAAATGCGTTTTGTTTTAATATACTTTTTCACTTTTTTGGTCTTTTAGCAAATGTTGTTTGTGCTGTATTTAGACCCTTCTACAACGAAATTTGTTTACATGCATACGTATAAAAATTGCAGTTTTTATCCAACGCAATCATAGGTTTGAATGTAGTTTTTAATTTAGACTGGTTTATATATATATGTTCCGGACCATATGAGTATTTGGACCATACGCGTATGGTCATGACCATATGCGTATACTCATATGGTCCGACCATACGCGTATGGTCCGACCGTACGCATATGGTCGGACCATATGAGTATAAAACTCGTTTGGTTATTAACGGGCCGGACCATATGAGTATTTGGACCATATAGGTATTTTTTTTAAATTACATTATAAAAGTTTCAATAATACAAAAACTTTATCTAACAAACCAATCACATGACAATGTATTATTTTGTAATTCGAATACTACGTAAAAATTAAATATTGATGCCATAGTTAGTTTTCATCGCTAATTCCACACGGTATCATAGCTTTTTTGCATTAGCAAGTCTTTGTTGTGCATGATACTTTTCATTTATACCTTTTGTTTGCGAGTGAAAAGCTATCCTTTTTATAGCTGTGTACAGTGATACCGAGGTCTTAGGCCATTCCTATATGTCTTCGGTGTTTTTAAAAAGCTCTAGATCTCAAATACCGTAACATGACTGCAATACACCATATTCACAAGATAACTTAAATAAACTGTTACTTTCCAGTGACTTCTTGTGTAACAGTTCATTAAGAAATTTTTGGAATTTATTGTTTTAAGTCGACATATTGCCATTCACGCGTAATAATAAATCGGTAATGACCATCGGTAAAAAATATGTTTATTATAGTTTTGACAAGTAAGTAAAATTAACTATGTGAAACTTCTTATTTTTATTTAGCTTATCTTTTTTTATAATATAATAATAAAATTACCTATATGATAGCGTCTTTTTAATTAACGGTCATACCATATGAAAAGTTTAGAAGTATTAAAAGTAGACTGTAACAGAGTGTTAATTACTCCGACCATACGCGTACGGTCGGACCATACGCGTATGGTCGGACCATATGAGTATATACCTATATGGTCATGACCATACGCGTATGGTCCAAATACTCATATGGTCCGGAACATATATACTATAGATAATTTAGCTGATCTGTAACAATAACATCTTCATGCCTTATATATCATGTACGCAGTACGCCGCTAGATTAAAACTGACGTGGAAAGGTAACACATGCCAACCGAAAGCTCTTTTTTTGAGAGCCCAGGTGGTCGTGTGGTCTAGCGGGACGGCTGCAGTGCAGGCGATTTGGTGTCACGATATCACAGTAGCATGGGTTCGAATCCCGGCGAGGGAAGAACCAAAAATTTGCGAAAGCAAATTTACAGATCTAACATTATTGGGTTGATGTTTAGACGAGTTGTATATATATATATATATATAAAAGTCTATAAAAAGGACCAACCAGCAAATTTACTATGTACCGGATCGTCTAGAATAGGCGATACTATGCAGATAAGGAAAAAATTATATCAGTCTAAAGATTTGCACAACGGTACTGATATAAGGTGTTATTAAACGAAAATGTTGTTATAAAATCGTGTTGACAAATATTTCGGCTCAACAAATGGCCTTCTTCTTGTGACACAAGAAGAAGGCCATTTGTTGAGCCGAAATATTTGTCAACACGATTTTATAACAACATTTTCGTTTAATAACACCTTATATCAGTACCGTTGTGCAAATCTTTAGACTGATATATATATATATATATATATATTCAACATGTATCAAATATGCAAAAAAGAAATGTCACGAAAACGTTTAAACTTTAATTAACTTGACAAAAGTTATTTTACTGATACAGTTAAACATAATTTGTAACCGCAATTAACACCGATTATCGTTACATTTATAGAAACCGTATCTTATATTAACCTTGATTCCTGATGTCCTGTACCGACTGATTGAAATATATTACAAACAATGGCTGGTAAGAGAGTATTCTCAAATCTGTCTGTCTTTACCTACATCGTTTTATGTACTAATTGTCGTAGTAACGATGCTGTCCACCTTGTTCCGATGATTGAAAACGTTTAATTCTCTCAGTGTTTATGGACTCTTCCTTTCTGGGTTTTTTTTTCTTATAATTTCACACACGGATTTTATTCACGAGTCCTTACGGATAGCATAAATTCATGATCTTACGATTTTGCAACTATTCGACTGATTATAGACTTAGGTAGCAATACACAGTTAGGACTTTAGTTTCGCATTTTGGCCCCGGTGGATTTTTCAAATAGGAAAGTTATTGTGTAATAAAATTCATTTTTAGACAGCTCTGTGCCTTCAAAGATGGTTTATAAGAGCATCAAGATTATTTTGTACATGTTTTATGGGCTGTTTTCTGCTTGACAATCCGTATTTTCATAGCTAGTCTAGATATTGATGTAATGTTTACAAACACTTTTTTCTACACGAAGTTTTTGACGCAATTTTACAAAAAAAAATGAGATGAAAGACATATGATTTTCATTGGATTTGCTGAATGATGTATGTACACAGTTTCAGAAAAGGTATTACTTCAAGCGATTGAAATTCTACTTTTAGCCAAATCTTGGGGAAATATGTGACATCTCTCCAGGAAAACATCTTTTACCTATCATTTGTTCAGTCAAACTTATGATACTAAAAATGACGATATGATAATAAAATGTATACCAGTTGCATAGCTCTAAATGGCATAATCACAAATTTGTTCATGTCAACTGTAGAAATCTTCATTGAAATAAAGTAAGATCCGACAATGCTTACAGTGCAACCAAAATAAAGACTAACCTTATGTGATTCCCCTTAGACAGACCTTATGACAAGGTTTTAAAACGATTGGCGTTTAAAATTGTTTTGTCGAAGAAGTCGTCCCCTAAAGGAAAACAGCATCTGTAACTGTTTGTTTGACTTCGCTAGAAAAATATTTCAAAATGGGAGAATACAGTTTGCACATATTTATTGGAGAAAAAGTTAAAATACCGACGTGAAGACATACGAAATTTATGACTAGAGCGCTCCATCTTGTCCGTCTTTTCCTGTCCGCTTTTATCTAAAAATTAAAGATGTGAATATAAGTTTCATTTATAAATACAACAAACATTGATAAATGATAATACTTTTGACTTTGAGGATACATATACATGGTTAATATTGAAAGGAAGCTTATAAAAATCGAGGTTAAAGATGAATCTATGATAACATTTAAAAAACAAATCGTTAAATAAGTTCATTGAAGACATGATGATTGAGCCAGTTTGTTTTATTCCAATATCGTCAACACACTGATATTTAAATGTGTATCGGTTGCTCTGGCATATTGAGTATTAATCTCATAGAGCTTGCATTTCCTACCAGAACACAACGATTTCGTTGTAAATTTCACGGCAATCACAAGTTTGTTAACCGCTATGGAATATCTGTTCCAACTAACGTAACAACGATGATGTCCACCTTTCCTCGAAGTTGACAGCTGCATTATGTGGAGCAGGATCTGCATACTCTCTCAACGCTCATCGGATCTCCGCTTTTTTGTGGGAATCGTAATGCTCAGTCTTTGAATTTGATAAAGGGCTCTTCACACAGAATCATGAGTTCAAATTGGAATGAATATAGAAACACAAAAAGCAATTGCAAATGTGCAGATCAGTTTTTTAAAATCCAAATTATAATGAAAAATTATATTTATCTTTTTTTAATACATATTATTGTTGTTAAGACACATTCAGAAATATCAATATTTATACAAACATTGAAAATATTTAAAAGGTTTGATATATATATATATAGAGAATAATACATGGCAAAATCCGTATCATATGTCGTATCATCCCGAGACATCAATATCAGCCCAAGGGCCTTTAGGCCCGAGGGATGATATTGGTCGAGGGTGATACGGCATGTGATACGGATTTTGCCATGTATTATACACTTTATCATATATTTCAACAGAAGAGTATTATATTATATGAATTGTTTTCTGATCCATAGCACTGGGTTACCTTCAGTTCTACTTTTGTCTTGTTTCAAAGACCTTAAAAGAACTGCTCAATTACTTATCCGAAGTACCTGGGTTACCTTACAATTTGCGTGCTGTTGTTTTAAAAATATTTTGTTTATTATTGTATTAATTTGTGTGTTCTGTATTTTTCATAGTTGCATTTAAGGTAGCACTCCACAGTTAGAAAATAAAATTAAAAATGAGCCACAAAATGTTTTATCATCTCCTATTCCTGGATTTCTAATACATTAACCTAACTGTTTGTGTTGTACATGTGCATATGTATGTAATCAGTATAGTCCATAGATTTGATTTTCAAAAGTTAAAAGAGTGAAAATTAATTCCTTATATGTGTATCCATGGCAACATTCTGCATTTATTTACCATAAAATATTGCAAAAAGGGGGGTGGACATGTCACATATCCCCCCAAAATTTGGATCAAACTAGAATTTCAATGCCTTTGAGTGATACCTTTTTAGAAACTGTTTTCATAAATATTCCTAATGATCAAATAAAAAATGGGGGTCTTTCGCCTCATTTTTTCGTAAATTCCAATCACAAAGTTCGTGCGATAAAAAGTTGGTAAAAAACATTACAATAATTGCCGGACCAATGTATGGTAGGGACATGCAAATACGGACTGTCATACAGAAAACAGCCTATATTACATACATTACATAATCTTGATGTTCATATAAACCCAATGCAAAGGCTATTTTAATACTCAGCTATCCAAAAATGAATTTTATTGCACACTAGCTTTCATATTTGAAAAATCCACAGGGGCCAAAATGCGAAACTACACACCTAACTGTGGAGTGCTACCTAATGTGCCAAAAAATATGAAAACTTGACGTTCGTGACGTCACATACAATATGAAAACTCGACGTTCGTGACGTCAAATACCAAACAATGACGTCATTCAAAAAATTTACCTATTTTGAGGAAAATTTTTCTTAAGCAAAAAAAAAAAAAAAAAAACTGACTATGCAAAAAAAAAAAAAAAAAAAGTAGGGGTGTGATAAAGGGTATGCGATAAAGGGTGCGCATCAAAGTTGCGCGATATGGATTAAACAGCAGGCTATTTAGCACATATGCAAAACTACTGTATTTACTACTAAACATATGATAAATATATATAAACGAGTTCATATGGATAATATCAAACCAAAATTAATTTCATAAATTTAATTACTTCTTCATTACACCGTAGTGTTACATGTATGAATGTAGACCGACAGGAATAATAAATAAAATGCAGGGAGAACATAGTAAAATTCGAAAAAATATAAATAAAAACATGATTATGAACTTTCAAAAACAAGAAATGTACAATGTAAGTATGGTAGGATATCTTACAATATTCCTTTATGCAAAGTGTAACAGCATTGCATTATTCCTGGTGTGCAATGGCTACCACAGCCGCCATCAGAACAACACAGATATCCGTTGCCACAGCCGTCCTCTGGACAAGTAACAAGACAAGCAGTAGATCGTCGAGGTAAAGTTGGACACACCAACCGACATTCTAGGATGAAGTTAAAATATGTAAGTCTTAAGCATGAATCGCTTATCTGACGCTTTACAGTTACCATGCGTATAGTGTAAAAAGTATGCCTTGTACTTGTATAGGATTTCTTGACACTCGCTACCAAAAGACCGAATCTGATTTTAACAATAAATCGTTTACTGGTTTTCTTACTTGTTTAGAAGTAAATGTTATAAAAAACTGATTCGCTGGAGGGCTGACCAATGGTGAAAAATTAATGGAAACCAATAATAAACTAGTAGACCACTTGTGTTAAACTGATCATGGTAACTGCGGTTACCAAGATTCCAATATGGCGGCGGTTGAAAAATTAAAATCGTGTTCTGCTTATTTTTTCGTTTAATTGTATTGTTTTTAAGAATTCTCAGCCGGCAGAACTGCCGAATATTTTTTTAAACGATTATAGTTGCTGATTTCGATTAAACGTGATAGTAATTAAACATCTTTTTCACTACCATATCTCAATATATATATAATTAATAGGTCATGAAATTATCATGCATACAACTTTTCCAATCTTTCCAACACATATTTGATCTCTATATAAGCCTGAGTTTGGATTGTTTACAAATTTATGCATATACATGAGTCAGAAACTTGTAGTTTCAAAATATAAAAAGGAAGAAGTAGTAAATTGTCAATGAGACAACGACATGTTTCCACTAAAGACCAAAAAGGACGTAGATGTAAACAACTGCCGGTCATTATACGGCCTTCAACAGTGTGTAAAACTCTTTGAAAGAGCTACATGTAACTTTCGATTTTATCAAACTAAATTCCTATAGTCACTCATAATCACAGACCGGAAATCAATATTTTCCCGTTATATTTATTTTTTGCCTCAGTTTTCGTGTTCCAATTCGAGAAATGACTCAGCTCAAAAAAAGAAAAAGCGAATGCAAAATATATTTGTCAAAAATGGAGGCGAAATATACCAATGAGATTAGAGTGCATATTTAAGGAGAAAATAACCTTTTCTAAAGACAGAAATGCAACCGTATGTTTTGAAACCCATCTCTTCGTCCGTTAACACAAACATAACGTAAAGAATTACAATGGGAAGCCGATCTACTTACGTCGTGCATTGACTTCAGTGTGGAAAAGAAATAAAAGGCAAATCCAGCACAGAAACAGCCCACTCCAACGAAACATGGTCTCGTTGTTATTTTAAGTGATAATGCGACACATTACCAGGACAGTTTATATAACGGATGACTGACGAAATCTTTAACTTTACAGTCAACAAGAAAAAGATTCCCGGACAAAATTGACAATTGATAGATGTGTTTAAATCTGTTTTTAAAAGTTCTGTTTTACTTGTAACCATCGATATTCATTGTGTAAACATTTATCTTTTGCTTTGTAATAAGTTAACCTGACATATAATTTTTCTGACATATTTTAAATATCAGCATTTTATCTTTTGTTTTACTTTTCATTTTTTTTTTCTCTTATCCTAAAAATACAAAGGTCCGTTCTCCTTTGATTTAGTTTTTAATAGACGCGGAGCATTAAAGTAGAGACATATGTTAATACAATCACTTTGTTTAAGTTGTATTTTATCCTTTCAAGATAAAAGATGTTTGCTATGAAACATTTCTTTTTGTGTTTACACATTTTCATGTATAAATCCTTCAGATATGATCAAGGTTCATGTTTTCATACTATTTTGATAAATTTGCCATTTGTTAGTATGATACAAAATGGTCTGGTGTTAAACAAAGTTATTTCCAGACAGAATCAATAAAACGACATGCACTAATATCATAATTCACGTCTTTGTCTGCATAAATTTTCTGCTGAATTTTCTGGTTGTGCCTCTAACAATGTTGTTTAAACGACCTGAACGTGTTATTGTTTTTTTGTTCGGTGCGATTTTTCAATGTTTGATGAATAATCAAAAATGTTCGCTTTCAATCGTACTCTAACTTGCATCATTTGTCCTAGATTTGTTATAATTGGACAACAGAGTCTGTACTGTATAAAATAGAAAGGCAACTCTTTGCATTTAAGGTCAAACAAAATATTACAGATAACAATTTATGGCGAAACACTCTACAAAACTGTCCAAACGTGCTTACATTTATTTGTATTATGAGTGATCCCGTTACCGTATATCTCTATGATATCTATTTTAGCAAGAGATATAAAAGTAGACAAAAGGAAGGTAGGATTTAAAGGTCAAAATCATATGGTGCAATACATGGCCAACAAATAGAAAGATCGGTGAGCATCAGACTTTGGACTCTATCAAACCAGACATCGGTTACACCCATCAACTAATGGTGTACAAAGGCAGACAGGTACACATATTTAATGAATTAAAACCCCGAAAGTGTTAGTATTTTTGTTGTATTAATACAAATTAATTCAGTGGCTGTATACTAGTAATCGGAATCGTTTGAAATTCTAGCTAAACCGTCAACAGTTGAGTCTCCTGAAAAAAAAACTGCAATTATATCGATGGGAAAATAATTAAGTAACCGCAATCCAGAAACTGAAAGATGACTCAATAATAAAAATGTTCACAAAAAACACTATAAATAAAACATAAAATTTAAAAAGAAGTTGAAAACTTACAATTCGATTACTTTTAATCTTTGCAAATTGTAATTTAGTAACTTAAGGAATCGTGTATCAATTACGTGTAATGTTCACTCATTATTAAATATAATTAAATGTTATTTCTTTATAAAGAAAAAAATATTGATTTGATCATATGTATCTATCATTTTTATTTAAGGATTTGCCTTGTTTGATATTGTTTTAATAATAGCATCGTTTATTCCGATATGAGAAGATCACACTAACGGGTTACTTCTAACGAACAGTCTGTACCTTATCAATGCAACCTTAAACTTCCCAAGGGAGGTTCTAAAAAAATTGATGCAAGAATCTCTAATAGCTGTACATAAGTCACATCGCAGAGCAGTTATAGAGAGAGTTGCTAGGACAGGAGGAAAAATATCAAAATCGTGATGCACATGACAGGACATGGCGTCCAACTTGTTTGGTTGGATTATTGTGTTTATGACATTTTAGTAGATAATGTTCTGTTACACATGTACATTATAAGGAGTAACGTTTTCTTGATTTTAATTCATTACCAATAATGACCATTACCTTGTTTTCATCTCCTCTTATATCTTGTTGGTGCGACAAAACAAGACAAAAAAAAAACCTCGGCAACAAGAGGTTAAACATGCCATCTTAAAAGAATGGTTAGTTTCTGGTGGACAAAGAAGAACATGCCTAATATCACCCGCGTCGTTATCCTCGGTAGGTAATCATAGTCTCTGCCATATTTCAAATTAGAGGGTAACATTTGAATGGCATATAACTGGAGGTATGCGTCATTGCAATAATTCTTTCAGCGCCGAGACATTGATTTCGACAACGTCAGGTCGCCATTTATATGGGAATGACGTTACTATAAACTATACGTAACTTAACATCAGCATGCGACACACAGGCACATGCACTTTGTTTACGTTAATTAAGTAATTAGACTACGCATTGGATATATAGTGATTTGAAATATTAAATATAACCTGTATTGAGAGCATAATGTTTCTTTTTTATTATTATTATGAGAAGCCATTTAAATCAAGAAAACATTTAATTCTGATGTAGCCAGTCAATAATTGTAATTTTATATGCATGAATACGAGTTACGGTATTGTATGATTAAGGATGTTAGGTGAATAGAAGTGTTCTTCTTCTTAAT
Organism: Mytilus edulis; assembly: GCF_963676685.1. NCBI lineage: Eukaryota > Metazoa > Mollusca > Bivalvia > Mytilida > Mytilidae > Mytilus > Mytilus edulis. The sequence continues at coordinate 49,006,254 of NC_092349.1, read as the reverse complement.
TAATGCGGGCGTGGTACAAAATAAAATTTAATGTATCTCTTGAGTATGACTTTACAAGTTGCAAACCTATAAATTTATTACTTTTGGATATCATAAGGCATATTTTGTTAATAGTGAAAAACAAAAAGGTATAACATGCTACACAGAAGAACAAGTGATCAGTATGCTGGAGTTTCTTATCGACAACATATTTGTTGAGTTTAGAGGTAGACTTTTTCAACAAATTGTCGGCATTCCTATGGGAACAAACTGTGCGCCTCTCCTCGCCGACCTCTTCTGTTTTTCATATGAATCGGAATTCCTTCAGACACTTGTCAAAAACAAGAGGATCACAGAAGCCACATGATTTAACTTCACTTCATATATCAATTATATGGGTTTTTTTTATAAATTTTCTGTTTACAAAACTTTGAATTTTTCGAAAAACTAAGGATTTTCTTACACCAGGAGTAGATTACCTTAGCCATATTTGGCACAACTTTTAGGAACTTTTAATCCTCAATGCTCATCAACTTTGTATTTATTAGGCTTTTTAACTATTTTGATCTGAGCGTCACTGATGAGTCTTATGTAGACGAAACGCGCGTCTGGCGTATAAAGTTGTAGTCCTGGTACTTTTGATAACTATAATCAGATATATTGATGATGTCCATTAATATCTTCCTCAGAACTAGAAATTAATGAAAAACAGACAAGGCTTCCTCCGCCTCATTTATAGACTTGTATCTCGAATTTGACTTACAGAGTCATCTCAGTACCAGAATCTATGACAAAAGAGACGATTTTAATTTTGTCGAAATTAATAAATTCCCCCACCTTAGTAGCAATATAACAACTTAACCTGCATGTGGGATATACATTTCCCAACTTATTCGATATTCAAGAGCTTGCAGCTCCTACTTAGACTTTGTAAAATGTCATCAGTGTCTGAGTAGAAAGTTGATGAACCAGGGGTATGTCAAGGAACGTCTCGTCCTTTTTCTAAAGAAATTCATCCGAAGGTACCAATACCATGCTAATAAACATTCCGTATCAACTTCACAAATAATACTTCATGGTCTTGATGTATAGATTCTGCGTATTGACGTTGTATATCATCTTAACAACGTGTTATCTTGTTCTTTTATTTGTCTTTGTTTTATTATTAATATTACTTTAACTGTTGGATTGCTTTCTGTGATATCCATTTTACGTGGCTCGGTACTTATACATCCCGTCGATGTGTTTGTATTATCTTTCATTTTTGCTGGTGTGTTTTGTATTTTGGACTTTTTGTGTTTCTTTTGTTCTTATAACGTGGCTCTGTGCTTTGAAAGATCATGTCTGTATGTTGTTGTTCTATAATATGTCATTATGTTATATTTCCATTATAAATTAGAAAATACGTTGACCACAAACGTCAAAATTTTTTAATCACGTAGTGGAATGAACCATTTGTGGATTCTTATATATTCTATAGAACTTTTGGACTATTTTAAATCTCGGTCTAATTCTGGAATTAATTCTTACATACTTTTGATTTCTTTAACCCTGTATGCTAACAGTGCCCATGCTAAATTTTTAATTGTTTGTATAAAAATTGAGGGACAAAAATATGTGACGTATTAATTTTCTGACGACAGACACAAGAAGCAATGCCTTTGCTTTTAATTTGATCGATGCTTTTGTGTTCTGTTAAATTGTTTCTTTTACAATTGTAACACAATGATGACTGCTGTTCCCATATTTTGACTATTTTATTTAGTATGTCCGTTTAGTTGATGCCTCATTGTAAATATAAAGAAATTTGACGGGACTGTCGTACAAATTAAGAGGTTTAGCGCTATGAACCCGGTTTAATCCCCGATTTTCTACATTTGAAAATGCCTGCACCAATCCAGGAATATGACAGTTGTCCATTCGTTTGTAATGTGTTTTTTCATTTGATTTCGTCATGATAAGGGACTCTCCAATTTGGTTTTCCTGTGAGTTCAGTATTTTTGTGAGTTTACTTTTCACTGAATTTAGTATTTTCCGAATTCTCGTGCCAGATCAAACTACATATTACTTCTGTTTTTCATCCAGTATTTCTTTCTGAGATTCTGGCTAACTGCTGATGTACCGGTGTAACGGTTCTACTTTATTTTTTGTTGTCCCATCTCCACTGTTGACAAGCTGATGATGGTAACTAAAGTTACCACGAACCCAATATAGCGATGGGGAATCCCGTTAAGATCTTCCCCTCTTTTAATTTCTTTGTTTTTACATAAATATGGCTTATATTACTCAGCTGTAGTTTGGTTATAAACATTTGCAACGAGTCTGTAAAATATTAACCTTAAACAGTTATCCGTTATTTAGAAAATAGAAAGTGAGAAAAGAATATGATGGCAAGTAATTGACGAAATTAAAGTACAAAATCAATATAATGTATTCACATAGATATTTACGAATATTAAATAAATAAACCAGTACAGCTGACAAAATACAAATAAAACAATTAATCTGTGTCAGTGCCCAACCCGGTATTGAATATTAATAAATAAAGGCAACAGTAGTATACCGCTGTTCAAAACTCATAAATCTATGGACAAAAAACAAAATCGGGGTAACAAACTGAAACTGAGGGAAACGCATTAAATATTAAAAAACAACGACACAACATTAAAATGTAACACACACAGCAACGGACTAAGGATTAGACAAAATCCGATGAGAATAACCATTATAACATCAAAACGAAATACTTGATTGGGATAGAAAAGTACCGTGAAACGTCTTATAGTAATGAGAATTCACACTCAAAAATAAGAGAAAACAAACGACACAACGTTAAAATGTTACACACACAGAAACGAAGTATGATATAACAATGGCCATTTTCCTGACTTGGTACAGGACATTTTAATAGAGAAAATGGTGGGTTGAACCTGGTTTTGTGGCATGCCAAAACTCGCACTTTAATGGCAATGTTAAATATAACATTAAAATGACAACATAATATTACAGGACTACAATACAAATCAATAGGAAAACGTAATAGGCAAAGAAACACATGAATATGAATAATAGATAACAAAAGGCATCAGGTTAAAAATTCAATACGCCAAAAACGCGCCTCGTCCACACAGGACTTACCAGTGACGCCCAGACATAAAACTTCGAAAATAAAAGAAAGGTACAAAATTGTACAGCACAGAGGATCAAAAGTTGAAATAGGTTGTGCCAAATACGGCTAACATATAAATAACGGTAACAACAATTTTAGCTAAGGACAAATTCACGGACTCTAAATAACTTTCAACGTAAGATCCTGATTCCGTTATTTCTAAGTCGCGAACTTCATCGCTTAATGACTTAAAAATATATAAGAATATAGGCAACAATTATCTACTAAAAATAGTAACCTTATTTAACTTCTTTAACCAATATTAAAACCAATTTCCTAAAAAGGTGAGGAACTCAAAGTTTTACGTCTGAGCTCAGGGCGATCTAAAGTTTGCTTACCGTTTTGTTTTTCTTCCGTTGATCACGCCCCATTTCCCGCTATGCAAATCATAATAGCCGTGAAGACAAAGTGAAATAATAACCTTATTTACGTTTCATCATAAGATATTACCTTATTATACAATTCAGAAATAATCATATACAACCTTGTAATGAACACACACATCTTTGTAATAAAAAGTCAAGAGATTAATCTTTTCAAAAAACGATAATTTAAACGCAAGAGTTCAAGATGTAGATTGGCGGAATTTTAGACACGAACATGAAACTATCAATATATCAAACAATCGATGTTGAGAAAAACAAAACAGAGAAAGAGACAGAGATAACCGAAGACGAGAGGGAGACAACAGATCAAACAATCGATGTTGAGAAAAACAAAACAGAGAATATATAGTTATAAATATCCCTTTCAAAGTAAGTTTCAAGAATACACATCAATTCCACTTTATTTCGTTTATCAAGTCCGTTAAAGAGAACCCGATAAAGCAAGTTCAATTTATTATTAATATGTTATTTCCCAATAACTGAAAAGGCTCGCGTTAATTTTACAACACTGCCCCCGTCTGAGAATATATTTTGTCCCCAAAATAACAATTTGGCTATATATGTGCTCATCATCAGCACTGGGGTAAATGTGATCTCCGTAACTGCAGTTACGTATATCCAAAGATGGCGAAGGATGTTTCTGGTCAATATTTCTTTTGTCAATTTTGTAATAGTAATGTATTGTTCTTTGGTATTTCGTGTCTTTTGTAACGTATAACTAAATTTGAAACTGAAATACTAAGTGTTTTATTCATAATTCGACCGCTAAATGGAGAAAACAGACATCTAAAATATCGTGTTGATATGGGTAACTGAAGTAAGTAAATTTTTAATGATATCCGTAACTTGAAATATTGATATCCGTAACTGATTTTATTTCTAAACAATTCAATCATGTTTGGTATGAAATAAATGTCTCTGGTAATTAAAAGTGTAATATACTTTAATCAGAAATGTTCTTCGAAGACTTAAAATTATATATGTGAAAATATTGATCAGGCTTCCAATTCTATATTTCTATATAGATATAGGAAAATGTTGTGTGAGTGCCAATGAGACAACTCTCCATCCAAATAACAATTTAAAAAAGTAAACCATTATAGGTCAATGTACGGCCTTCAACACGGAGCCTTGGCTTTCACCGAACAACAAGCTATAAAGGGTCCCAAAATTACTAGTGTAAAACCGTTCAAACTGGAAAACCAACGGTTGAATCTATATATATATAAAAAAAAAATGAGAAACACGTATAAATTACATAAACAAACGACAACTACTGTACATCAGATTCCTGCCTAAGGACAGATTCAAACATTTGCGGCGGGATTAAACGTTTTAATGGTAACTATATAGTCAGTAGCATGAATAGTGAGATAGAGGGCGGAAATTTGGTAGCTTTAAGAGATGAAATATAAGTAAAATTGAGAACGGACATTCCTTAAACAAACAAAAAAAATCAAAATGTCTAACACACCAAACAAATTTATAACAACTGTCATATTCTTGATTTGGCACAAGCATTTCCTAATGTAAAAAACTGGTAGATTAAAGCTGGTTCTATAGCTAGCTAAGCCCATACCGTGTATGAGTCGGATCAGATGATAAACAACAAGTGTATAAACACCAAATTTCAATACCCCCAAGAGTGTCTCAGTATTGGAAAAATGGTCTCCATTGGTCTACCTCCACCTAAACAATGGCCAAAGTGGGGCGTCCGTTTTGCTGTCCGGGATACACAAGTACGCATCCACGTTCGGTCAGACTGGGAACCTTTTTCAATCAGATGCCTCGTGAAGAGAGAATTCTGTGCTTTTTTGTACGTTAATAATCCTTGTAACAACTCTTTGAGGGGTCCATAAACGGCATGTGACAAAGACAAAAGTTTGTCCCTATCCAATCTGCCATTCCCGTGGCAGTCCAATTTTTTCGACCTTCATCCAGGACGGCCTCTGATGCAAGACTTACCTACTGTATCTATATTTTTTCTCGTCCTGAACATATACATAATAAAAAAAAATAATGTGATACGAGTGTAAAGAGACCCTCCTTAATGCTCATACCATATAGTCTGTTATAAAAGGCGCCGAAAGGACAAATGTAACACAATTTAAACAAGTCAACTAATGGCCTTATTTTTGGGCAAAAAAAACCAAAAAAAAAACCAAACAAACGAAAAACACAACCACTGAATTGCAGGTTTCTAATTTGTGTCAGGCCTAGGCAAATACAGGATGTGGCAACGATAAACATGTTACCTGGTGTCCAATCCTCCTCTAACCTGTGACAGTGGTGTAACGGAACAACATAAGAGCAGACTTAAAAATCAGTTGAAAAGGCTTCAGTCATCATGTGAATGCAATTTATCAGTTATAACACATCCAAATTCCAAAGGATTAAGTGTGAAGAAGTCTTAAACAGTGTTTTTTTTTTCTAATGTTGTTATATAACATTGTGGGCATATTATCCCGATGATTTCATATATTTTGACGAATTTATGACAGTTTTATTTCAGAAATAAATGATTGTCCGAACTATTAAATCGAGGATAATGAATGAAGCAGAAACACAATTCAACAGTTACGGATATCCTTCTCTAAATATTTGTTACAGTTACGGTTATCAGCTTATACAGTTACCCATATCCTCGGGGTTTTTTAAAATGATAATTTCTCCATTTAGCAGTTGAACTATGAAAAGAGGCTTTGTATTTAAGTTTCAAACTTATTAATACTTTAGATAAGACAAGAACTACCGAAAAATAATACAGGATTATTACACAATTGACAAAAGAAATATTGACTAGAAATATCCTCCGCCATCTTTGGATATACGTAACTGCAGTTACGGAGATCACATTTACCCTAGTGATCAGGACAAAATCAACAACAACAACAAAAAAACCAACAACATACAAATATATATATATATTAAAAAAAACAGTTGTTGGCATGACACGGGTTATGTTCTTCTCATATATTTTATGATAGTATGATACTAAACCCCTAACGGGAGGGATTGTACCTGATATTCATATGATGAAGACATAATCTTTCAATCAGTTTAATTGAGGTCTGGAGCTGGCATGTCAGTTAACTGCTAGTAGTCTGTTGTTATTTATGTATTATTGTCATTTTATTTATTTTCTTTTGTTACATCTTTTGACATCAGACTCGGACTTCTCTTGAACTGAATTTTAATGTGCGTATTGTTATTCTTTTACTTTTCTACATTGGCTAGAGGTATAGGGGGAGGGTTGAGATCTCATAAACATGTTTAACCCCGCCGCAATTTTGCGCCTGTCCCAAGTCAGGAGCCTCTGGCCTTTGTTAGTCTTGTATGATTTTAAATTTTAGTTTCTTATGTATAATTCGGAGTTTAGTATGACGTCCATTATCACTGTACTATTATGCATATTTTAGGGGCCAGCTGAAGGACACCTACGGGTGCGGGAATTCTCGCTACATTGAAGACCCATTGGTTGCCTTCGGCTGTTGTTTGCTCTATGGTCGGGTGGTTGTCGCTTTGACATATTCACCATTTCCTTTCTCAATTTTATATATGTCTACAAAAACATATAATCTCTTTTCTGTCATATAACATATTGGACTAAGGACTTCACCTCTTAGTAGCCCAACTGTAATATTCAAAACAGAAGAACAGACTTCAACATTTAACTCCACTATAACATAAGAAAAATCAAAATCAAAACTGAGCTTTTATTTATTCCAAACAATTTTTAGAATAAAAATATATTTTTTATGTACAACAGAGGACTTCACCTCTTATTGGTGTACACAAAAAGTTAACAATGCAAAACAAATGTTTCTCGTTCCTCTAAAGAAAAATAACCTTATTTTAAATTACATTTCAAAAACCTGCAGCAGCTAAAAGTAATTACAATACAAAAATTAATCATCAATTATATCATAGTACACTTTAAAATACAAATGTTAAAATAATTTCTTCACCAAACTCTTTATTTTCTTGGATGGTGGTGAAAACGGCTCCAACTTTTCCTTTGATACTCTTCCTCTCCAATCCTCTCTCTTCCTGTCTCTTTGTACTTTTTTCTCCCTAACCTGATCTTTACACATTTCGTTAAAACCTAGAATGAACGGTTCGTTATTCTTCAATTGCCTTTATAACTGCATAATTTCCTGGTCTTTTGTTGACAGCTTCATTTCTAATCTTACTATATAGTCTGCCAAATTATTCATTTCTTTGTTGTGTTGTTTCTTTAAATTTCCTTGGTCCTCATATTTGTCATCTGTTTGAGTTGCAGTGGTTTGAACAACAACTTCATTATACACGATATAATCCTCATTTACCTCTAACAAAACTGGCACAGTTGTTGGTTCTGGATAAAGGTGTTTTTCCTTTTTAAAGTTAAATCACAACTACGGTTTCCCCAAGTTACATTATAACATTCCCCTGCTGTTTGTATGTGGTCCTGGTGTTTTACATTTTCTGTTTCTAATAGATGGTTTGATCTAAAAGTGGCAATGTGTCTTTCAAAATCTGTTAAGTTTGTGGTTCTGAATTGGCATAACTTGCAAAAACGGTACTTTATCTGGTGGAGCATGCGTTAAAATGATGTGACGAATGGCGAAATTCATTTGACCTTCAAATTCACAATCATCCCAATTGCAGATGTAATCAGACATCATAAACTGTAAAAAAATATATATACAGATCTATAAAAAAAAATCTGTTATCTTGATATTTACAATCCAAGCTGGAACATATTCAGAAAAATAAGGTTTCAACCTATGGTGTATAATTTCACACGACCTCCGATTTTATATAAAACAGAACTTACAATTTCTGTAATTACAAATGGACCTAACCATTTATCTGTTTATTTCGTTTTGAGTTTGGTACTTTTGTTATTTTACATTTTGCATACTAGTAATTAAAAAAGAATCTGGTGTTGCCTTTTCAATTTCTTTCAGTATACCAACAACTTTTAATCCTTAACATTTTTATACAGTTTAATATAGTAGGACCCTTCACACGAATTCTAATCGGAGTTAAATTTGAAATTAATTAAATGTTCTCGAACAACAAAATAATAAAAAAAGTAATAGACTAAGTTGACTAATATTAGCATTTTAAATGCTGACCACTATTTGTATTTTTTTTTTTTTAATTATCATTGGAAGATTATATCAAACAAGATCCATTTAACCATGATAAATTCCAAGGATTCCCTTTCTACATGTAATTTGAAATTTTAATTTTTATTAGGGATATTTTGCTTTAAGATAATAACACATTGATTTAAAAGTGAATACTCGATTTTGACACCAGATTCTATGACAAATGAGACGATCATAGATTTTAAATAATCAATGTCATTTGAATTAGAAGCAATACTCCAACTTCACCTGCATATGGGATATATAAATCCCAACATTTATTCCTTTTTTTACTGTAAACAAACAAGGTTTGAATTTGGACCCCTTTTTGGAGAAATTTGAAAACTAGGCCAAAAACCCCAAATCTTAAAACAATTTTAAATTCCGCATATATAAGAACCCCAACAATTCAAGTTTTGCTAAAAATCAAACTTAGTATACCTTTGGACCGAGTAGACCAATTATAAAACGGAGCGCAACATTAAAAAGGTAAATACATAGTTAACTTTGGCATATCAAACCGAATAACCCTTTTTTGAAATCATACAAAGTTGTTTTTTCATTTATTCCATTTAAGATATGTATTACATGTATTCAATTCCTGCATTAACAGGTTACACAATAATGACCTACAAATTCAGAGCTTGCCTTTTAATAATGTTACACTTCTAAGGTACAAAGGTGATAAATACATCAAAATTAAGGTTTTTTGTTTGTTCTGTAGGTAGGACTATTCTACGTAAAGCTTGAGAAATGGAGGCACATGTAATGAAATTACTGAAAAAAGACAAGAATATTAAATTTATACCAAAGACTGGCAAAAGCATACTCATGAAGTATGATGGTGTAACTAAAAGCATGTCACAAGATGAGCGAGATAAACTAACAGAATACAGTATTTCATTTACCCTCCATGATTTATAACACCATGGCATATATCATAAATTATTCTACAATAAAAGGTTGATAATAATTAAACATTGTATGTGGGGGTATTAATCCATGACACAAAATCAACACATTCACGATAATACAAAAAGCAAAAGAACAGTGCTTGTTCTTCGTCTTAAGGTTGTATGGGGGTATAAGTCACTTAGTCGTTATGTCATTTATTTTGTCTTGTGAACATACTACTAAACCTAAATGTTAGGGCAAAGTTTATTGTAAATAGTGTCTTTACAAAATTTAAGCTATACACTGTCCGGATTAAATACGTTGGTGGTCTTACGCTGAATTCTGCTCTTTGATTAGTTTGTTGGCTCTTATTTTTTCAATTCCTTTTTCCATGTTAGAACAAATGTAGATTATGTTGGTGTTGTTGATCAATTTAAAATCACAATAATCATGATAATCTTCCCTGTTCTAAAGTTCAAATAATACATGTAATAGCAAACAAACCAAATAGATATGACAAAGCTCAAAAAACAGTTGTGCAGCCTCAGTTGCTTTCTGGTCAGAATAGGCGAAAGCAACGTAACTGGCAAACATTTCATTTTTCAGTTAGATAGACGAAATGGAGATAACTATTGAAATTCGGAAACTTCCGGGTTGATGCGTCTACTACAACAATAACTTCTCATAAACTGAAACTTTAGGTGGAAGATAAAAGTCTGGCCTGTTGCCGCGATTTTTATTTATGTGTCTACCAGCAGTGTTTGAAGAATGAGATACAATGAAACCAGTTAATACCAATTACAGAATGAAAACATATAAAAAATCACTGTTATGTAAATTATTTATATTGTTTTATCGGAAATAACATCGTTCTTCGTTTTATTGTATGTTTTTCTCGATCGAAGATAAAAAAAAATAATTAAAAGACAAGTGGAAGTGAGCTTACACTTTGAACGAATTTCACTGACAAAAGGGACGAAATATACCAGAGGGACAGACAGTCAAACTCATAAAACGAAAATAAATTGACAACGCCATGGCTATAAATGAAAAAGACGAACAATAGTACACATGACACAATATATACAACTAAAGAATAAGCAACACGAACCCAACCAAAAACTGTGGGTGATCTCCGGTGCTCTGGCAGGGAAGGCAGATCCTTCTTCACATATGGAAATACATCCAATATATGATATGCGTATTTGATATATAGAAACTTATAAAGCGGTCGCTATTAGTTCCAAAATAAATTGATTGAACTTCCGATTCCGAGCTCTCTAGAAAAAACACGTAACAAATTACATACGTGCTCATAATGTATATAGGAATATGTTAGTATTCAGTAAACAACTTTGTTGGTATTTCATGTTCACATGAGGTTTGCTACCAAATTATAGGAACGTACAACCTGGAAGTGACTGAGCTACAAATATTAGCGACTGACAAAATGTTATGATATCATATATGACGAACAGACTAAAGATTGATACACGGCTCTCAGATCATCCGGAGCGGGTTATAAGCTTAGACTTATAAATAATATAAATCATGCCTTTTTTTTCCAATTTTAGGGTTCATATTTCAGCATATGTCATTACTGCATATCTCTTTTGAAAAATATCGAGACTTCAAAGTTAACGAAAAATACAACAAAGACAAAGAATTGAACCCTGCAATCACACAAGGTAATCAAGACAGCAAATCTGTAACTGTTTACACGCGCAACAGGAAAGCCTTCATTGAGACATTGCATTTTTAATTGAGAGGTTAGTAAATTATATATCTATATCAGGTCATTTAATTGCGGTTTCTATTATAATAAACCAATAGTATGACCATATATAGGCCTGCAAAATTTATATAGATTTAGGTTCAATGATGAAATTATTAAACCTACATGTTATGATCTCGGAATAATAAAAATAAATGAGGGTATTGTTACAGGCAGTTTCCAGTATCTATTTTATAATTATATTTTTAAGATTAAACTAAATAATGTACAAAATCATTCATATTCATTAAATTTAAAATGTCTACTTTAAGAGATGAGCGGTTAGATTATTACCAAAGACGTGATGTATCAAGAAAAGACCAGAATGATTCCATATGCATAATTTGGATGCTATGGATCAATGCAATACATCTGTCCTAATTTTGCGAAGGAGAATTTCAAAGGAATTATTTTTGTATCTGCATACAATTATATCAAGTGATCACATATGTTCAATATTACCGTCTCTGCAGTAAGACCAAAATACAAATGTATGGAAAAGAAAAGAACACGAGATTAAAGGAAATGTGTACCCATCAATGACTCAAAATCAAGACATGCAAATCAAAAACAACACAAAACAAAGAAAAACAAATAAACGGCGTGTTACTTTCTGTTGTTTTCCCCACTGAATTCTTCATGCATCACCAACAGTTATAAAAAATGGAAAACAACACGTTTTATAATTTATTGCGTCCGAAGCGCTTTTCTGGTTTACCTTTATCAGGAACGCTCAAAGCCAAACATTTGAAATCTGAAGATGTTTGAGTACCGAAAATCGTTGAAGAGCTTTATGTCAAAAATACCTAAAATAAATAGCCAAATTCATCTAAAGCCAACTTTGCCTGAGGGAGTTGAAACCTTATAACAGTTATAACTGTGAATCAGTAATGTCATAAGTATGCATCCTTCATATTTCCGGATGCATTTGCTTTGATTTGTTTTTTGGTGGCAATTATATAGACGAGACGCGCGTCTGGCGTACTAAATTATAATCCTGGTACCTGTGATAACTATTTACACCACTGGGTCGATGCCACTGCTGTTGGACGTTTCGTCCCCGAGGGTATCATCAGCCTAGTAGTCAACACTTCGGTGTTGACATGAATATCAATAATGTGTTATATTTATAAATTTCCTGTTTACAAAACTTTGAATTTTTCGAAAAACTAAGGATTTTCTTATCCCAGGCATAGATTACCTTAGCCGTATTTGGCACATTTTTGGGAATTTTGATCCTCAATGCTCTTCAACTTTGGACTTGTTTGGCTTTATAAATATTTTGATATGAGCGTCACTGATGAGTCTTCTGTAGACGAAACGCGCGTCTGGCATACTAAATTATAATCCTGGTACCTTTGATAACTATTGTATTAGTGAAGGAAGCTGGAGTGGACGAAAACCTCTGACCTTCTATAGAAAGTCCGACAATCCCAGTCAATTAAGAGGTTAGTGATTACTGTAGTAACTACCAAGAACACTCGGCTACTGAGGCCTCCCATGTCCGTATGCATTCATACAGACTTGAAATATGAAGTTGAAGGTTCTCCATACAGCGGGTTGGAATACAGTCATACAGACCGACAAAATAAAATGAGAGGTTAAAAAACACTAGGTTGATATGCAGTCATAGACCTGAAAAATAAAATCAAGAAATAAAATGGGAGATTCAGCATACCCAAGGTTGGTATGCTAGCACACAGACCTGGAAAAAAAAATGGGAGGTTCAGAATACACCAGGCTGCTATGCTGACATACAGCCCTGTACAATAAAATAAGATATAAAATTGGAGGTTCAGCATACACCAGGTTGGTGTGCTGGCTTTCAGACCTGAAAAAAAATCAGAAATAAAATTGTAGTCTTGTTGGTACGCAGACACCTAGAACTGCGAAATGTAAATATATAAAAAAAAAAAAAGATGTGGTAAGATTTCCAATGAGACAACTCTCCACAAGAGACCAAATTGACACAGCTATTAACCACTATAGGTTACTGTACGTCCATCAACAACGAACAAAGGCCATACCGCATAGTCCGCTATTAAAGGCCCCGAAATTACATTGGAAAATATTCAAACGAGAAAACTAACGGCCTACGGAGTTAAACATGTTAGAGGGCTCACAATCCTCCCCTAACCGGGGTCAGTGGTATAACAGTACAACATAAGAACGAACTATAAAAATCAGTAGAGAAAAGGGTAACTTATCAGATGGATAATATTACAAGTAGACGTGGACGGGTACTTGTACATCCCAACAACAAAAAGACACTAGGTACAGATCTGAGAGTACTCGCAGTTTACCGACAGCTAGTTCAAAGCCAACAACTAATAAAAACTCATGCATCTAAGACTAAATTTAATTGAGTTTCGAATACACCAGATTTTCAATATGCCAGATTCATCATTATCATATGTTCGAAGTAAAGAATAACACGTGTTTCTCTATTGTTGTGTTTATAGTATACACAGGCACTTGTTTCTATACTTAGGAAGGTCGACTATCCATATAAATATTGTTTCTATCCATAGGAAGGTGGACTATTCATGATATAAATATTGTTTATATCCATAGGACGGTCGACTATCCATATAAATATGGATAATCGACCTTCCTATGGACAGAAACCATATTCATGTGGATAGTCGACCTTCCTATGGATAAAAACAAGTGCCTGCGAGTTCGGCTTATTTCAGTACGAATTTTGACAATTACCGTGAATGAGAACTTGCAATTTTAGATGAGTTCAAGACGTCATAATTATGAATTGTTACGTGCATCTAAATTTTATTTTTATCAGTTGAACGGCAAACGCCTAAATCTGACAGAAAAAAGGTCAATTTGTCGACAAAAAAAAAACCCGTATGTAAAATGTTTACGCCCACAAACAGCGCCACCTATATTTTTTTCTTCGTCGTCTTTGAGCACGATGCTCCGTTTTTAAGGAATTAACACTTCAAATTAACTGAAACATACAATAGTAAGTATAGAAAACATATTTGAATATAATATATTTACACGATTAACTATGTATGATATGCTGGCAATATGCGCAAGGATCTTTAATTCCTCATTGAAAAGGAGTTTGTTCCGTATGTTAAAATGGCGGATTTCAATATTTTCACTTTTTCATGAAATAATAATCTGACACAATTTGATATCCAATCATTTATTAGCAATTTTATTATTGTTTTTTTAAGATTATCCAATTAAATTTACCGTTATAAAGTGGCTACACGTTACCAGCCATCGTTACATAACCACGTTGTATTTGAAGAGGACTCCTCACGGAAGGTTGTATGAGCAATTTTCTCCAGAAAAAAACACATTTTTTTTTGTAATATCGCCTATATTAAGCACACACATACTTATAACATCTACGAAGTATCCAGACGTGTTTTGTAATCAATTTAAACACAGATCTGTGTAAATTCAACCGATTAAGGTCCTTGTTTATCAGTTTCCAATACAAGCGGCCATCCTTTTTAAGTCAACATGCACATATATTTTCGTACGTTATTGTCCCTGTACACTTAGCATTAGCTTGATTGATTGATTGATAACAGTTGGACAATGCCACATATCACTAATTGTAGTTTGTAGCCAGGTCCCTGTGAACTTTGTGGCACACATGATCACACGAAACGTTTTGTTCATATGTGTCAGAAAAAGGATAGATTACCTGCATATTATAAATATGTAAAGGGACATCATTCTATAGAAGATGAAGATTGCATTTGCAGGAAATGTGATGCAAAGTTAACAAGGGACAGTCGTCTATTGAGCGATGATTTTACACCCCTACTAAACGCAGAAGTCTAGAACTCTGTGATAGTGCAAGTAATGCACCAGATTTTTCTTGATCTATTTTAGGTTCATGTTCCACTTTCAGTGATTGTGCAAGTGTTGCACCAGAATCATGTGTCTCTATTTCAGGTTCATGTTTCCTTTCAGCTTTACATTGTGATTAATCATGTAGGGTACTCAAGTTGAGCCCCACAAGTTGAAGATTTGCCTTAAAACTTGGGACTCATCTCAGCAACCACTTCCTGATTCCAGTGATGTTAAGGTTACATTATGTGAGCATCATTAGAGAGTATCAGAAATGTGTTTATGATATAAACTGTTGTATATGTGACAAATCTTTAAAATATTCAAAAAAGTTTGTTAATATATCATGACCATTTCAACCTGTACATTACAGAAGAATTAAATGTTGATAAAGAAATAGAATCTGAAAGCATGATAGTATGTTTGAGTTGCTATGGATCATACAACGTGTTTTCAAAATCTACTTATTTCACATTAATTCATGCACAGTCTGGTGGATTCTTAGTTTATTGTTTACAGGAGTTTGATGAGATTGATATTAAATCCGTTGACGTCACAAACATTGAATTTTTTTTCAGGATGATTCTGGCAGAAGTTCTAAACAAATTTTTGACATATAAACCACTTTTACTGAAGTCTTTATACTCAGAGTATTGTGGACAAGTCTCAAAATTGAGCAACACTTTAAACATTTCATTAAATGTTGACAGTGAAAATAGAACTAAGCATGATATTAGGTGGATTTTTAAAATGCTTAAGTCATGCTTAGGCTCTGCACTTCACTATTGGGTGCCAGAGGGTTTGAAGACAGGTAGGATGGTATATAGAGTAGGTACAGACTTCATGCGCTGTGCACATTCACAGCTTCATGGTCATAAAAAGAGTATTGATGAACTTCAAGCTGTGAATAAGGCCTTGCAGATTAAACTTGATGACTTGTCAGAAAGTTTACAGGCAATGAAGAAGATTGAATGTCTTGATGAAACATTAAAAATCACCAGACAGTGTATTAAATCATATGTTTCTTCAAGTGTTAATTCTTCTGAACTACCTGATATTAGATGCTCTGATGTGCATGATGAGATACGGAAGCTTGACCCTGTTCTTTGGAATTTCATTTATACATGTAGACTTACTGCAAATGAAATTGAGAAAGAATTGCGCAGAGATGTGTTTAATTCATGGGAAAACAGCTATTTAGGTATAGATGATTCATGTTTGAGATTTATTGCTAGCTGCATTTTTAATGCTCAAAGTTCTAAATGTGGTAAACCCCTTCATATGCTTCTAAGTGATGTCTTGGACAAATACAGTGGTTCTTCTACAGAACTTTTCGCAATTAGCAATCGGCTAGGTGCAACTGTTTCGAAAGAGTCATTCAGGCGTTTTATTAGTAGTAGGTGCATTCAGCTTGATAAAGAACCTAATTTGTTAAGTCACAGACAGTTTCACTGTTGCATCTTTTGACAATTTTGATAAAAACCAAAAGTAAGCTATCGTTGGGACAGGAGCAAACAAATCAGGTTTTCATGGCACGACTATTCAAGCAGTTACACATAAGTCTAGTGTTAAGCATGATTTTACGTATGTTCCAAAGCTGAGTCTGGTGGTCCAGATCAGAGTGCTTCGGACACCTGTGTAATTCAGTATCTAGGAGTATTCCATCTGATTTGATCATTGCCTTAAGGGAATCTGGAGACAACATTGGTGAACCTTCCAACATTAAAGTAAATAGGTTTACTCGGTTATCTTTAGATGATTTTTCCATATCTGAGGTGGAGAAAGTTGCGTGGGATAAACATGTGTCAGATGTGTCTCACTATTTGATGACGATATGGTAGTTAATCTTCATCACATATTTACACACACCACCGCTACTAGTGACCAGGCATATTCCCTTTTGAGGTACAGGTACTATGGTAGTGAGGACATGGATAATTATATTCAGTGTTTCTTGATCAGGGTCCCCGATATTTCAGTTAAACAGCCAAACAGGAAAAAGCGAAACCTGAAAACCTTTTCTTCTAAGGTGACTGTTTATAAGCAGAAGAAAGAGATCAATGATAATAAGACTGTGATCTCTTGTTTACGCAAGCAAATAGCTTTTTCAAAACTCTCCTTAGAACCAGTTTCTGATCTGGATCAGTTTTTGGCTTTGCCTAGAGCTATTTGTGATACGGAAGGCATTCCCCTGAAAAGTCGGACGTCATTGTCCCTTCATCATTTTAGGTCACGCTATCCTAATGCCTTTCTTTCTGCTTTACCAACAGAGACAGGACTTACTGCAGTTATACTGGAAGGCATGTTTATGATTAACTCCAACCCAGCCCCTCAGCATAAGACCTTTGGAGATTACGCTGAGTTTATATTTGACAGGTGGATTGTTAGGTCATATAAGCAGTTTTCTGCTTCAGAAATCCATTTTGTGTTTGATCACCCAAACAGGTATGGTTGTAGTCCGAAGGATGTGGAGAGGTCACGAAGAGATAGTAGTGTTCAGGCGTCTGATCCTGCTGTGTTGAGTTCAGTAGTACATGCAGGTCTTTTGCTGCCTTCCAGTTGGAGGTCTTTTCTAGCCAACCGTGAAAACAGGAGAAATGTTTTGTCCTATGAACTTTTAAGACTAGCATTGTCATTTTTTATAGATGGTTTGTGTACTGTCATTACAGCTGGTGGTTTGACGACGACAACCGTGATAAAGCACTTGGAATCTCTTCTCTCCACGTTGGCATTGTAGAGTTTGCACAGCTGTCTGCAAATCACGAAGAAGGTGATACACGGGTTTGGTTACACGCGTCTCAGGCAGCTGCCAGTTGTTATTTATAGTCCTGATACAGACACCTTTTTCATTGGTCTCCCTATTGTTAAATCTCTGCGGAAGTCTGTTTTTGTACCGACTAAGGAAATTTTGTGTAAAGACCCTTCCAATACAACCATGCCCTGCTGTTTTTATATAACACTTTGATTTTTAAGTTTAGTCCATTTGCCTAGCCCTATATGGTCTATTGAAGCCCTCAAGTCCATTAAAGCATGTATTGATTGACGTTTAACACCACTTTAATTACTTTTGAACAGAGGACTTTTTATGGCCGTCTTTTCTAGTTGGTAGAGGAACCTGCAAAGAACCACTGACATTCAGAGTCACTTAAGTAAATATATGTTGTCCATGAAAAACAAATCAAGCATACTTTTTTTATCAGGTGTTTTTGCAAGTTACATTAAAGTTTAATATCAGTAACGTTTCTGTCAAGTTTAAACAATCAGTCCTATTCATTAATTTCTGATGAAGTGACTTCCTTGGAAAAAGTATGTTTATGCCAATGCGTTAATATTGTCAAAGATACACAATTGTTAAGATTATTTTCAAATTTTTCAAAGGCTTATATCTTATGTATCAAGTTTGGAAAATGAGCTCTGAAGGTTATTTCTATTACTATTCCAATAATAACATCCATTTATGATAAGTATTTGAACAGACCTATTGCATGTATTTGTGACCCCATTTCCTTCTCAATTTTATACATATTAAATAGGAGAAAAGGTATGAATGCCGACGAGACCGATATCCTTGTGCAGTGGATTTAAGCAACTATCAGTGTAAGAATGTCCTTCAACAATGAGCAAAGCCCCATCTGTTCTATCATTCTTATTCATTTTTCAAATAACTCCCATTCTCCATCATTCACCTATCCCCTTTATCCACTCCATCTACCTATTCCCTTCCCTACTCCACCCAACCCTCATTAAAGTACACAGCAAGGTTTGGTTGTATCTGTTGTGTTTTTAATATGGATGATATGTATCTGTTAATTCCATTGTATCAATATATATGTAAAAGATAATACAGTACAAATTGAAATACACTAGAATCCCCTAAGTACAAATTTGAAATTAAATATTTATCATAATGATTCATTTTTAACAACTACAATATCTGAAATTACTAATCAGAGATTAAGGACAACTCCAAAATTGATGATCTTTAATAAATTGTAATGATCTACAAACTGACTCGCCCTTTTTTTTTATTACAAGAGGTTGTGTAAGTTATCAAATTTGCACATTTCTTATACCAACGTATCATATGTTACAGTTAATGGTATAGTTCATTTATATATAAATATTTGGTATATGAGATTGGTAAATGTAAGCACATGTGGAGGAGTCAACATACAATTTTTGTGTACGAAGTGGGACGTCTGGTTTTAGAGATTTTCTTTCGTTTAAGCACATGACAGCTGTTTCAGGTTATACGTCGGTCGGACTTCTTCTGGTCTTACCTTTTTAGCATGCCAACATTTAATTTTGTTTCAAATTGTCTTATCGGTTAATGTTTACAAACTCCTGATGTACAAAATTCCATAGAGGATGTGTATTCGAAGGTTGACTTTGCGCATGTGCGTACTTGGATGAAAATAGAAGGAGACTTTCAGAGGCTCAATATGGGTTAATTTATCCTGATTCTATATTTCAATATAGTTTTCAATGAAATAAAGTTTATTTGAGGTTTATTTAACGGAAGCTGAATAATATTGATAGTACAACATGTTGTTGGGATGAAAATACGAAATTCTAATCGTTACCAAAGAGATGGCGAATTTCGCGCCACTCTTAGCTGTAACTATGGGGACACCAAAAGGATAGCTAAATTTTAGCAATTGCTATAGCTACATAGTATCGTCATATAAAAACAAGAGCGTTTGGCTTATTCGGGGTTCTGGGATTCGACGGTCAAAGAGGAAAGGACATACGAAAAAAAATACACATATTCACAAAAAGAAAAGGTACAGAGAAAATTTATTTTATTTAATATAAAAGCAAGATACATATATATTTTATAGCTTATTTAAGCTTAACAATTACTTTACTGAGGTGATTCTCACAATTTGTTGCAAATATTAAGGAGAAACAAGCTATTCAGGACGAAATATTTATAATTTCAACATTAAAGTGAGTTCTAGTCGGACATAATTCCGAAAAGAGAACAGTTGCGTATATCCATATACGGGGTTAATCCCGATACATTTGATTTGGTACAAGGCTCGGATATTTGGTATAAGGCCGAGTAACCCGTTTGAAGAGATTGGTTTATGAAGTTAAAGTAAAGAAAAAGACAACTAAAGAACAAATTAACTTTATTGTAACTCTTGGAAATCCTGTCATAAAAAATAGCATTAGAAGTTCAATAAACCATTTTTAGTAAACATGTATTACATTATTCCTCGATTTGATTAACGTATATTTTCCCCATCCCATGAGCAAAAACCTTATTTTAATTAGTAGAGTTAAGGTGTCACGTACACGCTACCCAAACCCGTGACAATATATACTTGTATCGTAATTTGATCCGTTTTTTTAATAATACATGTCAATTTGGCTGTAAAGTACATTATCTGAACTTATGGTACTTTGAAATTTGAACAAGAATGAAAGATTATGGTATAATTACCAGTGAGACAGCACTCCAGCAATAAAAATAAGAAGATTTCATATAATAACCAGACAGTATTCCACAAAAAAAAAATTGGTATAAAGCCATGATAGCCAGTGAGACAGAACTACAACAATAAAAATAAACATTTTGTACAATAACCAGTGTATGCCACCCAAAACAATTATGTGGTATATGGCCATGATAGCCAGTGAGACAGCACTCCATCAATAAAAATAAGATGACTTTGTGAGACAGTGAAACAGTATTCCACCAACAAAGAAAAATCCCTATGTGGTATATATAGCCAGTGAGACAGCAGTCCACTAATTTGTGCGAAGAGGATTCTAAATCCTAATGAATTTCAATTAGTACTGTAGCATACTGTATATTCAGTATTTGCAACCACTTTTAAAATGAGTTTATTGAATTATGGCCAAAAAACCCTTATAAGTAATAGTTTTAGATAAATGTAAATGATGAACATGACTAGTTTTTGGACACATTGACAAGGGGTTAAAGGGAAGGGAAATAACATTTTACATTATCATATTAATTTCAGTTATTTTATTTTTCCATTGGAGGCCAGAAATGGCCATTTATACTGTTGTATCTGTGAATTCAGATCATCTTAATTTCTCATTAATTTACTTTAAATTTATTCCTTTTTGAACAAAACTGCTGTTAAATTTTTATAATTTATTTTTTTTACAAATTTAAAATTATATTATATATTAATAATGTCAGAATTCCTAGTCTAAAATTTAATTTTGCAATAAAGACTAGTATTTTAAATAACTCTTATATGCTCATCTAAACTATGCACTCATGGTTCATAAAGTTAAAACAAAACGTTTTTTACATACTCTAATATTTGATATAGCATACATACTTGTACAAATGTATTAGGTCATTTTCTAATGTTCATTTAAGATTGCTTCTTAAACAATGCCCTTTATTTTACTTTCTTATCGTATACACTTTTCAGGTGTATTCAGGGTAAGTATAGTTATTAGTTAATTTTTTATATTTTTTTCACAAATTATGAGTAATTAAGATTAAGTTACTGTTCAAGTACCAGAGAATCATAATGTTCTGGTGCTTGGACATAGTTTTGTTTCTCGTTTGGGAAATGATGTTTCTACGATTCCTTCTATAAGACCTGATTTTGACCTTGATCAGGCTGTAGTTCACTGTCTTGGTATCAGGAAGGAGGTGTTATCAGTGACCTTATTAAAGATCTGTCAGGGGGACTTCACTGCCAACTCAATAGTTTTCGTCCAGAAATGGCGATACTACAGATTGGTGGTAACGATATTGATCAAGAAAAACATTATCCTCCACAGGTGTATATGGAGTCTGTGAAGCATTTCATCACGAAGCTCCAGACCGTATACCAGGTACAAAAAGTTGTTTTGTGAGAGATTTTTCCTCGTCTTAAGGTCCGGAAAACTGATGTTGACTTTTACAATGAGGAAAAAGATAAGTTGAATAGAGAGTTGGATGCTCGCTATTCAGTTAGGCATGCATCACCTGGTGTTGTTTTTTGTTCCACAGGTATGGTATAACAAGTTCAGCGGGTTTTTTTAGGAAGCGTGATGGCGTTCATCTTCATGATGAAGGTACTTAACGTTTTTATTTTAGTATCAGAAGGGCTATTGGAAGTACCCAAAATGGTAGTTCAATCGCCCTTGGTACTTTGAAATTTAAACAAGAATGAAAGATTATGGTATAACTACCAGTGAGACAGCACTCCAGCAATAAAAATAAGAATATTTCAAAAACAATTGGTATAAAGCCATGATAGCTAGTGAGACAGAACTCCAACAATAAAAATAAACATTTTGTACAATAACCAGTGTATGCCACCAAAAACAATTATGTGGTATATGGCCACGATAGCCAGTGAGACAGCACTCCATCAATAGAAATAAGATGATTTTGTGAGACAGTGAGACAGTATTCCACCAACAAAGAAAAATCCCCATGTGGTGTAAATATA
Organism: Mytilus edulis; assembly: GCF_963676685.1. Taxonomy (NCBI): domain Eukaryota; kingdom Metazoa; phylum Mollusca; class Bivalvia; order Mytilida; family Mytilidae; genus Mytilus; species Mytilus edulis. The sequence goes on along the minus strand of NC_092349.1, from coordinate 48,983,650 downwards.
GCCAGTGAGACAGCGTACCACTAATTTGTGCGAAGAAGATTCTAAATCCTAATGAATTTCAATTAGTACTGTAGCATATTGTATATCCAGTACTTGCAACCACTTTTAAGATGAGTTAATTGAATTATGGCCAAAAAAAACCTTATAAGTAATGGTTTTAGATTAAAGTAAATGATGAACATGACTAGTTTTTGGACACATTGCCAAGGGGTTAAAGGGAAGGGAAATAATAATGTACATTATCATATTAATTTCAGGTACTTTCTTTTTTAATTGGAGGCCAGAAATGACCATTTATACTGTTGTATCTGTGGATTCAGATCATCTTAATTTCTCATTAATTTACTTTAAATTTATTCCTTTTTATAAAAACTGCTGTTAATTTTTGATAATTTATCTTTTTTACAAATTTAAAATTATATTATATAGTAATAATGTCAGAATTCCTAAAGTCTAAAATTAAATTTTGCAATAAAGACTAGTATTTTAAATAACTCTTTTCTGCTCATCTAAACTATGCACTCATGGTTCATTAAGTTAAAACGAAATGTTTTTTACTCTAATATTTGATATAGCATACTACATACTTGTACAAATGTATTAGGTCATTTTCTAGTGTTCATTTAGGATTGCTATTTAAACAATGCCCTTTATTTTACTTTCTTATCGTATACACTTTTCAGGTGTATTCAGGGTAAGCATACATTGTAGTTATTAGTTAATTTTTTATATTTTTTTAACAAATTATGAGTTATTAAGATTAGGTTACTGTTCAAGTACCAGAGAAACATAATGTTCTGGTGCTTGGACATAGTTTTGTTGCTCGTTTTGGAAATGATGTTTTTACGATTCCTTCTTTAAGACCTGATCCTGATTTTGACCTTGATCAGGCTTATTAGTTAATTTTTTATATTTTTTTAACAAATTATGAGTTATTAAGATTAGGTTACTGTTCAAGTACCAGAGAAACATAATGTTCTGGTGCTTGGACATAGTTTTGTTGCTCGTTTTGGAAATGATGTTTTTACGATTCCTTCTTTAAGACCTGATCCTGATTTTACCTTGATCAGGCTGTAGTTCACTGTCTTGGTATCAGGGGGTTGTTATCAGTGACCTTATTAAAGATCTGTCGGGGAGACTTCACTGCAAACTCCATAGTTTTCGTCCAGAAATGGTGATACTACAGATTGGTGGTAACGATATTGATAAAGAAAAACATTATCATCCTCAGGTGTATATGGAGTCTGTGAAGCAATTCATCACAAAGCCCCAGACCGTATACCAGGTACAAAAAGTTGTTTAGTGCGAGATTTTTCCTCGTCTTAAAATCCGGCAAACTGATGTTGACTTTTACATTGAGGAAAAAGATAAGTTGAATACAGAGTTGGATGCTCACTATTGGGCCATTCCAGTTAATTTCTGACAGGTGGGGATGGATGGGAAGATTTTTTTTATACGTATCAGAAAAAAAAAGCATCATGAAAAACTACCTATCAGATCTAAAAATTAAGACCTATCAGATGAAGAGTTTCTGTTCATATTGGGTGGATGGGCTTTCATGGGACAAAAAGACATATCAGAATTTTTTACTGCAATGATTGTTCCCATCAGAACTTTAAATACAATACCAGATAATGCATGATACGAAACTGTTTACATTCAGAAGCACCCCTAAGATCTGAAATAGGCATTTGTGTAACCACTAAGATGTAATTAATTTTAATTATTTACTGCTGCAAGACCCATAGAAGTTTTTATTTTAGTATCAGAAGGGCTAATGGAAGTATTTACCCAAAATTGTCGAAGTCCCCTTTTACGGTAGAATTTTTTTTTTATCGGAAAATCTAAACGGTAGAATAATAAATAGAATTAAAATATAAAACCAGGAAAATTTTCATTCTACTAACGAACTCAAAATCGTTAACTCTTTTTTTCAGACCTTTTTAAATTCCCGCATCTTTTTTCCGGTCTCGTTGTCAGGAGATATTGAGTAAAATATATGTTTATCAGTCTGGTAAAATATAAGAAGGAACACAATAACAATTTCATCTTTAATAATTCTTTGATATGAAAAAAACATTACCTGATTCACAGAAACTAAATTGGAAACGTTAGGTATTTCCGTTCTTTTTTTAACCATTTTGAAGAAAAACAATTAATACAGACTTCGTTCCCTTTCACAGGTTAAGCCTGCCTCATATTATTAGTATTGTCTGTATTTCGATCACGCATCTATTGTGCTCTTTCCAATATATATTGATTTGAATTGAGTGGCACGCGTCAGTTTTGTGGAAATCTTGAAACCTATACAATTTAGAAGCTGCACGTTTCATTCGAGGTTTTATATTTTACATTCGTGTTTTAGGGTTGTATGTATTTTTTGGACGTTTGTTGTGTGTTTTTGAATATAACGACTAAAATGACACTTCAAGTAAGCCATTACTATGAAAAGTAAAATAACAAAAATAACAAATTCTGAAATGAAAAGAATTGATCACGAGTCATATTCCTGACTTACCAAAATTGCACCTTGATCGTTTAGAATTCCGTTTCACACGCCATTTTTCAATGATTTTATATAAATTCATAATAAGATTGATGTAACTATATTGTACTCATGATATGTCAACATATAATCATAGATTATAAAGTTTTGATCATAAAAAAAGTGAAAAAAATCTAAATGTGTGCTATTTGTCTACCATGACGTTACACATGTCACATGCATGATGAACATGGTAAACCCGATGCAATAGCTAGCTAGCTAAAATTCTAATTTGTATGACAGTCGTATAAAATTCCATTATACATGTATTGACAATGATGTATGAACAAATCAATATAAAGACAAAATAGTTAAACAAGTCTGAAATAGGTGTACAGCAGCCAACATTTGTTACAACCTAGATTATTGTTGACAAACAAAAATGCATTTAGACTAAGCGTGTAAGAAACACGGAAGACAAGATTACTAAAACTTGCCATAACACAATTACTGGATGGATAAGTACCGAACCACGTCAATTAGAAATTACTATTAAACAAAAATTCTAAACAGTAAAATAATTAATTCTCAAAGAAGTAAAGTAAAACTGTAAAGAAAGAAAAATATGTTGCCATTACCGGCAATTATCAGGTCTTTAAATCTTTTACCTTGTGTGGAAAGAGAGTCCCAGTTTCTGCAAATACTTGCAACACGTTCCTTGAGGGCACGCAGGTGGCCTTTATAGAGCTACATTTTAAACTATCCCTCATACCCTCGTTTCTAGTTTGCAATACCATTTCGCCCTCATTTCATTCCGTTCGACCCCATTTTTGTAGAAATTATTTTTTATATATGTATGTTAATGAGTTGTTGTTCATTACATGTATGAAAAATTTCCGCTGGACGTTTAAGCAAACATAAATAATTTAATGAGTTGTATTATTATGTAGATGCAATATAGCACAAAAGCAAAAAGAATGATACACATTTAATTAAAAAATAAAATATCAAAAATCGTATCTTCCAGGACGATGATATGTCTTGAACTAATATACCGTGTTTTAAACATACAAGTATCTATTCATAACACAGTAAGTGAGAAGTAATGTGATAATGTGTGGTACTATTTCCAAGTCAAATGACACCAACAATTGTATGCGTTTTCTCAAGAATTCTCAAATGAATATAGTTGTTAACCATAGTTCTCAACATATATTTATCAGAAAGGGAAATCAGATCGGAGTCTTTTTTGTACAACAAACATAGCTTATCTTCAAATATGATATATAATCTCGATTCTAAGATCCATCCCTTGACTTCGTTATTCGTATACTCATCCTTGTTTCGAGATGCTTGTCATTGGCTAACTATCAAAACATGGTTATTTTTCATATCTTGCTTCTTGTCAATAAACATGTGCATTCTTTTTCAAATATAAAACTATTTCCATATTATTTACAAGAAAGAAACAACATAACAGATTGTAAACTTTCTAACCACAATGTTTACGTCAAATACATCCAAGGATCAATCCATACCAATCTATTGAACAAATAAAATCGTATGTCTTAAAGATTCCAGCATGGATATTTATGACAAAAAAGTCTTGCATTTGGAAAATGCATGCAATAAACAACATGTTGTTGACAAATTCAAATCTTTTCAGCATTAGAAATCGGTAGCAAATTCACAATTCATCATCGCATGTAACAGTCAATGATGTTCAATTGATCAACATAAAGTCATCATTAATATGTGAACATACAAGTACATCTTCAAAAAATTAATAACAATCCTATCCATTTAACTTGCACTTTTGTTTTTATTGATTTATGTAATAATTCAATGCTGACACTTAAATAACTCTTGTATACATATCATCATCATTGGTATTATAATTAATAATGTTGTTTTCTACGATATAACTGTCATATCATAAAATTAAAACTATTCTTTTCAACAATCCTCAATCCTAAGTTTTACTTAGCTTATTTAAGAACTATTACTTCATTATGTATTTTTACATTGTCCCTGTCTTACTTTTTACCTTATTCTTAGACATAAACTTTACCATTTTCAAGAGGATTAGTTTTGAATCGGTTATTTAATTTTGTAAACTAGGAGGACAGGTTATCTATTTTCTACACTATTGATTATTTATTTTCACAACTAAATTTATAATATAATATTAGTAAACATTTGTTCATTATAAATAATACATGTATAGTCAAGTCATTATGTACCATTTAATCAGAATTAATCATCATCCTCTGCAGAAATTAATCTTCTATATTCCCAACCACATATATAATCATGTATTGCATACCTACAAAGTATGAAGTTTGGTTGTATGTAGCCTTTTTTTTTAGTATTGGGAAACATGTTTCGCCGAGCGGAGCGAGGCAATTTGTTTTTAGAAGGGTTTTGGAGCCACTGAAGGCCCAAAAAGCTATAGAACAAATGATGAAAAACCATGCTTTCTGGGTGTTCCCCAGACCCTTTCTTAATCTGAAAATGCAATTTTTGACAATATTTTGATCTCAACGCAAAATTTAAAGATTCAGTGCAAGACTTAAGTTTCTAGGGACAACATCAAAAGACCAATATGCATGATTAAGCAATAATGTAATTCACATAGTTAAGTCTGTGGCTTCTGTTTTTTTTTAAATTCATGATCAAGTTAATAACAGAATAACTAAATTACAACAGAAATGCAACACTAACAGAATACAGAAGGGCAATCAATGAACAAAAGACAAATAAATAAGAAACATTGATCCCAAAAAATCAGGGGCTACGTCTGAGGGAGAACAGAACTTGCTTCTTGCAAGGCACTCGCCGTGAACAACAATTTGATATGGAGACGAGCGTTTGGTTTTCAAATTTCTTACGTTAGGCATTTGCCTCAAAATAGTTACTGCCCTGTAATAATAGTTAGGTAAGTGTTCCTGAGAAAGTAAATACATCAAGTTAAATGAAACCAATTTGCAGAAATTTCAAGTAAATTTAATAATATTTATACCTTTATTATTAATAGATTTGGGAAGTGTTGCCCGATTTTATTTTTGCAAAAAAGATGAATTTAAGCAGAATCTTGTGCCATCTCATACTTTCGATAAGACCTTCTGAGTTATGTATGTTCAATACATTGCAAGTCAGGTAATTTATTTTCAAACTACCATAGAACAAACCATTTATTTTTGATTATCAAGGCCGAGTTATTTATTTTCAAAATCATCCCCCCTCCCCCGGAATATCAAATGGTCGTCCCCTTAAATAAAGTTTGAATACTTATTTACCAGCTCTTTTTCTGCTCATCATGTAGAGACTGAGAGGTTGAAAGCCTCTTTTAATAATTTATCATCAGAATTTTCTAAACGTATGTAGTATTTAAACATTTTAATAAATAAAAATACAAAAGGTTAAATAAGCCTTCTCTACTGCCAGGTCTCCACATAGTTTTTTTTTAAATATTTATTCCATGAGTGTTCAGTTTGTTAAAATTAATGTCGCCCCATATTTCACGGGCATACATTAAGACTGATTAAACTGATGGTCAAAAACATAAAGTAGAGGTTTTATATTTGGTTTATGACCTGAGAAACATTTTTTTTAAACTTTAAATAAGGCCTTTTGCCCTATATTATTGTATCATGTTAGGCATCTGTAAATTTGCCAGTACTACTAAATTTGACACCCAAGTAGGTTTAATTTTTTTTTTGTGTTCATTAGGGTGGTACTATTTATATGAAACGGAGTAGAAAGAAGTCTACCAGAATTGCTTAAAATCATGTCTTTGGGTTTATAAATATTAACCTCCAGTCCCCAGTTATTACAATAGATTTGTAGTTTATCGAGACATTCTTGAAGACCCCTAGGAGTTTCAGTAAGCAGAATTAGATCATCTGCATACATCAGACAATTAAGTTTTGTATTATTTAGTTCAACTCGAAAGCAATCCTCATGAAATATATCATGAATATCATTAACAAAAATATTGCATAAGATAGGACTTAAATGATCTCCCTGTTTCAACCTCTGTAAAAGATGAAAAAGTGTCAGTTACATGATTGGGGTTAATTTTCACGTACACCAAATGTATTTATAAAACAAGCCTTCGTGCCAAAGGAGTAGGTTCAGTAAGACCCCTTTTTGGCCTCAAAATATAGCAGTTTTAGAAAATTGTGAAAATGTAATCGTTTAGATATTTATTGCAAAGTAGAATGCTTCTGCTACATAAATATGGGCTGTTTTTGACAAAACAATGCACATATATCGGGTACTAGCATCATTAAGTCATGCTAAATTACTGAAATCTTCACAATTGTAGCATTTTAGTTAAATTTTAGACGGTTTCCGTCTGAAATGAAAGTGGCCGCATTCGTGTTCATTCATAATATTGAAATGTAAGTTGTATTTGATGATAATACATAACATATATAAAGGTTGAGGATGAACACGGATGCCACTTTCATTTTTGACAAAAACCATCTGAAAAGTGACGATTTTTGACATATTTGATAGATTTTTCATATTTAAGCTTGAATCGGGGCGTTTTAAATGACTTATTAAGTTAAAATCTTCCCCATTAACTAATTGAATCAGTTGAAATAGACACTTAAGTGTTTAGAAAGTGTTTAAAATCTTTCGTTAGATGAACTTGAAAATTGAGGCCGAAATCGTCCCTTACAGGACCTACTCCTTTTATCAAAGGCTTTTTGAAATTATTAAAGCAGACATACAAATGTTTTAAACCTGAGAACCGGTATATTTGTCAATAAGACATTTGATGATAAAAACATGCACTGAAGTACGCTTGCCTTTGCAGAAACCAATTTGCTCAGGACATATGATATTTCTAAAAACACATTTTTTTTCCAATCTTTTAGTAAGAATTTTTGTTAATACTTTATTGAGACTACTAGTCAGTTAGTCCACGATAATTTGATGGATCATCCTTTAAACCATTTTTAAATAGGGCAGTTATAAAACCATTGGCCCATATCTAAGGATAATTTCCTGTTGAAAGTGTTTCATTAACACATGATTTAAACTTTTAATTTGAAAACACCTGTTTTTTATCATCTCATTTGAAATACACGAAGCCAAATGATATGTTCGGGATGGAATAAACTATTCCACAAAATTGGCCACCAAGTAAAAGACAACTAAATTCCTTATATTATTTTGTTGGTCAATTAATCTACAATTAGATTATATATATCTGGAATAAAGTTAGAAATTCATTGACAAAATTTCAGTTTAAGACTGTTTTAAACAAAGAACTCCAGTTTTTTAGTTAAACATATCTTGATTTAATACGCATTTGTTTATAACAGGAGGAGCGACATCAGCCTTTATGTCTGGTAAAACTGAAAATCAAATAAAAAAAACTCATAAATCCATGGACAAAAAACGAAATCGGGGTAACAAACTAAAACTGACGGAAACGCATAAATATAAGAGGAGAACAACGACACAACACTACAATGTAACTAACACACACAGAAACGAACCAAGCATCAGACAAAATCCCACGAGAATAACAAATATAACATCAAAACCAAATACATGAATTTGGGATAGACAAGTACCGTGACACGTCTAATCGCAATGTCAATTTACACTCAAAAATAAGAGAAAACCATGGACGCAACGTTAAATTGTAACACACAGAGAAACGAACTATAATATAACAATGGCCATATTTCTGACTTGGTACAGGACATTTTTATAGGAAAAATGGTGGGTAGAACCTGGTTTTGTGGCATGCCAAACCTCGCACTTTAATGGCAATGTTAAATATAACATAGAAATGACAACATAATATTACAGGACTACAATACAAATACATAGGAAAACGTATTAGACAAAGAAACACACGATTAATGAATAACAAAAAGCATCAGGTTTAAAATTTAATACGCCAAACACGCGCCTCGTCCACACAAGACTCACCAGTGACGCCCAGATATAAAAGATCGAAAGCGAAAAAAGTACAAAGTTGTACAGCTCTAAAGATCAAAAGTTGAAAAAGGTTGTGTCGAATACGGCTAAGTTTGTATGCTTGGGATTAGAACAATTAATGCTATTGCAAACAGTAAATTTTATCAAATGAATATAACAGATAACATAATGAAACTGAAGTATTAACTCATTACATAAAACAAACACGAATACATAATGAATGACCAACACAGAATAGACACACCAGACTCAGTCCAGGCCTCAACGCAGTAAATTATGAAAATGACGTCACATACGACGGTGAAAAGGCATTAAAAATTACGTCACATACGATGGTGAAAAGGCATTAAAAATTTGAACATATGAAATTTCTTAAACAGCAGAAAAATTATGTCACATATGAAAAACTATATCTCAAAAGTAAGATAGAATTAGGATCGATTAAAATTAAAATAGAACTAAATACTGATATTTCATTTAAACACAATACATATTGCAATACTTATTAATAGCAATTAACTATAATATGTATATGTGCAGTTTGTTATGAATCCAACTTCAAACTTAAATTATCGTACAGATTATGTTGACCAAAATTAAATCTAATAAATGACGGCGATGATTAATTTTTGTTTCCATAACACATAAATATAATAGAAAAGACGTCAACACATTTGACAAAATCCGATGAGAATTACAAATATAACATTAAACATTTAAACTAAATACATGAGTTTGGGATAGACAAGTACCGTAACACGTCTTATAGTAATGCGAATTCACACTCAGCAAAACAGTCACAATCGGGAATAAGTCACGTTTGGTAATTAAAAGATTAGACGACATAATGACAAACCACAATCTACCATGTGGTAAAAATGTCCTTAGCTAGTTTGGTTAAACACACATCGTATGGATCCACCAATTCGTGATGGTGTCCATAAAATTTACGGAGTGTCAATTTTAATCTGTCCTCCTCATAACTTTGTTGGAGAAGTTTCTGCGTAAGTAGCACACTCCTGTATATGAAGTCCGTATAGTGTGAACAAGCACGTGAATAACGTATCAATTGTGATATGTAAACACCATACGAAGGGCCAGATGGTATGTTACTGCTGAGAAATGGGAAATTGATAATTGGGAAGTTGAAATCGTCCGGTTTGTCATAGATTTTCGTGTGAAGTCGTCCATCTACGTCAATATTGAGGAAAAGATCAAGGTATGAAGCAGTCCTTCTAGTATCAGTAGTATCCTTAATTTCAAGTTCACTGGGATATATGAGATGTAAGTATTGGCTGAAGTATGGGTTATTCAATGATAGAACATCATCAATATATCGGAAAGTAAAATTAAAGAATTTCGCAAGGTGCTTGTTCTTTCTGTCTTTTAGAAGGTTTTGAATGAACTCTGCTTCATACGAGTACAAAAACAAATCAGCCAGCAGGGTTGCACAATTAGTACCCATTGGAATACCGATTGTCTGTTGAAATATAAATCCTCCAAACTCAACAAATAAATTGTCGTTCAAAAAGTCCAGCATTTGGATAATATCATCTTCAGTATATTTTCTGGAAGATTCAGTGTGATTCTTCACAAAATATGAATTATTGTCATGATTGTAACCCAAAACAAGAAATTTGTATCTACGATTCCCATTTTTATAGAAAAAGCTCTGTTTTATGAGATGGTGAAGTCGATCTTTCAACTGAGCATGGGGAATAGTAGTATATAGCGTAGAAAAATAAAAAAAAACCACGGGTCGATGGATATCGTCATTCCAAAAAATTACATTAGGATCATTACTTAATCTTTAGTACAAAAGGGTATCTAAACACATCTTAAAAGAAAGCTATCTATATGATTCTTAGACTTGTCAAAAGTTGAAAAAAATTATTTACATTTTATGAAATACACCTTTGTTATTTAAAAATATCTACCATTCCTCTATTAAAAATATTACAAAATATTAAATTTTCATATTCTTTTCTACTGATAGTTCAATTTTTTGTTTACTCTTTTGTACCGCATTTTTTTCTTGTCCCACAGATTGACATCATACTCCGACTCGATTAAAGTAGTTATCCCCCGATTGATGTGGTCATGGAGGCCCTATAGCTGGAATTGATCCGTCTCTGTCCGCAGGTCATATAGGTATCTGACCACACAGAGAACCACTGGCTTCCCAACCTCAGATAACTAATGATGTGCCGGAAATAAGCTGAGTCCCGGTCCAAAAAGTACATGGGAATCCCATGCTCATCTTTCCGGAAGGGCCTCATTGCAGAGCCTTCTTGGACCATCTCTACCAGCAAAGAGCTGGGTTCAATTTTGAGTATGTCATTACTGCTCGCAAATTTCATGTCATCAATGTCAATCACCACCCTACCTACTTCAACTTCACTCCAAGCGGCTAACTTCACGTCTGTCATCCTCTAACTTGCCAGCTGATCCCAGACCCCGCGACGGACAGGCTCAGTGGATGTGGCAGCCTCTTGTCCTTATCTTGAGGGTGTTGACTGTGAGGTAGGTTTCTCAACCCTAATAGGAGGCAGAGGAATACTGTAGACATAAAGTGTCTCTAGGGGGACAATTCCAATACGGATTTGGTTCAAGACCTCGCCATCCTCAACACCAGATGCTAATGATGGATTTAAGGTAGCACTCCACAGTTAGATGTGTAGTTTCGCATTTTGGCCCCTGTGGATTTTTCAAATATGAGAGCTAGTGTGCAATAAAAATCATTTTTGGATAGCTGAGTATTAAAATAGCCTCTGTATTGGGTTTATATGAACATCAAGGTTATGTAATGTATGTAATATAGGCTGTTTTCTGCATGACAGTCCGTATTTGCATGTCCCTACCATACATTGGTCCGGCAATTATTGTAATCTTTTTTTCCAACTTTTTATCGCACGAACTTTGTGATTGGATTTTACGAAAAAAATGAGGCGAAAGACACCCATTTTTTATTTGATCATGAGGAAGATTTATGAAAACAGTTTCTAAAAAGGTATCACTCAAAGGCATTGAAATTCTAGTTTGATCCAAATTTTGGGGGAATATGTGACATGTCAACCCCCCTTTTTGCAATATTTTATGGTAAATAAATGCAGAATGTTGCCATGGATACACATATAAGGAATTAATTTTCACTCTTTTAACTTTTGAAAATCAAATCTATGGAATATACTGATTACATACATATGCACATGTACAACACAAACAGTTGGGCTAATGTATTAGAAATCCAGGAATAGGAGATGATAAAACATTTTGTGGCTCATTTTTAATTTTATTTTCTAACTGTGGAGTGCTACCTTATGGCACACCAGAAAGCACAGAAATGCACTTTTTAAGATAAAATTTACCATAAATCTTTAGTCTTTTATGTTCTTGTTTTAGTTCTGAAGGTAAAAAATCTGTTAGGAATGCAATTTATGTTTATTTTATTGTTTACTGTCCTTAGCAACCAAATATACACATTTTGACACTTAGACATGTTGTGGTCTCAAATTTGTACTCCATTAGCTTCGCCATTGTAACCAAAGATTGCGCTTTATATGATATCCTCAGAATGTATTGCTTTATATTTTTGAACGCGAATAAGTCAAATAAACATTTTTAGCAGGATTTTATATTATAATTTGACATTAATTAAATTTAATGATGCCAGTACTGCTAGAAATTTATACCCTGCTTGAGAGCTTCTAAACCAAGGTTAGGTATGCTATTTACAGCAAAATTGACCTATAAGTGCTTTCAAATACCTTAAAATTGTACAATTTGTCCTCTTTGAAGGTAATTTTATGATTTTAAATAAGATAATGGGAAAAGTTTTAGAAATTTACCCCAAAAATGAGACAGACTTGAAGTTTTTCACTATGATCCAGCATTTATTTTTAAATCACTTTTTGTCGCGTTTCAACATCAACTGCTAACCTTCATAAAATCTTTATTGCTGAACCAATTTTAAAAACTAAGGTACCATTTTCATCGTAACAGCTAGTAGAACACAGAAAATATAATAAAAATTGAAGCAGAAGGGGGAAAATTTCACCTTAAGGTAGCACTCCACAGTTAGATGTGTAGTTTCGCATTTTGGCCCCTGTGGATTTTTCAAATATGAGAGCTAGTGTGCAATAAAAATCATTTTTGGATAGCTGAGTATTAAAATAGCCTCTGTATTGGGTTTATATGAACATCAAGGTTATGTAATGTATGTAATATAGGCTGTTTTCTGCATGACAGTCCGTATTTGCATGTCCCTACCATACATTGGTCCGGCAATTATTGTAATCTTTTTTTCCAACTTTTTATCGCACGAACTTTGTGATTGGATTTTACGAAAAAATGAGGCGAAAGACACCCATTTTTTATTTGATCATGAGGAAGATTTATGAAAACAGTTTCTAAAAAGGTATCACTCAAAGGCATTGAAATTCTAGTTTGATCCAAATTTTGGGGGAATATGTGACATGTCAACCCCCCTTTTTGCAATATTTTATGGTAAATAAATGCAGAATGTTGCCATGGATACACATATAAGGAATTAATTTTCACTCTTTTAACTTTTGAAAATCAAATCTATGGAATATACTGATTACATACATATGCACATGTACAACACAAACAGTTGGGCTAATGTATTAGAAATCCAGGAATAGGAGATGATAAAACATTTTGTGGCTCATTTTTAATTTTATTTTCTAACTGTGGAGTGCTACCTAAGGCTGTCTCCCGAGAGACACTTTTTGCTGGCTCCTTTGCCTAACTGGGTGGGGGAGGTGGTTTAACCCTAGACAATGGTGAAGTGGTGGCGTTGTTTTGCCCCTGCCACTTCTTGGCCCTATTTAAACGTGGCTCACAACTGGCCCTCTTTTTTTTGTATTGGTACAACTGTTTTCCTAGGCAATAACCTGACCACCAATGTTTGTCTTCTACTGTATTCCAAAACTCATTCAACACCTTCTTTGCCTCCGATCCTGCGATGCCAGTCTGCATAATCACCTGCATCACATGTGCCATGTTTCTGTTCTGCTGTGCCCAGAAATTTATAACATGAGTCACAACGGTGACTCACACCAGAGTGCTGTTCTATTGAATGTCTCCTCACCAATGTCTTTCTTCCAGACACAAACAGATCATTGTCCCCCTGTCAATATAGGGAGCATGCCCATTGGATTATCTGTCAAAAGAATGAAAAACATGAATATTATGTCACTGATATTACTTATGGTTTCTGTAAATCAATCAAATAAAACTTTTATTGCCATATAAATCAACTTATACGATTAACTGCCTACATTTAGACCAATAATTAGTTTTTAAGTTTGTGCATTCCACGAGCCCATTTCTACAGTTGATGTTTCTTTAAACTGAAATTGTTGTCAGCAGTGACAAGCACTAAGTATATGTCTCTTCTATATAGCAATCACATGTTGAATGATCTACATTCTAAATCATGTTAAAAACAAAGTTGATATAACAAAGTTTCTAGTTGCCGAAATTTTATGTTGTGCAACAATGCCTCATACATGAAACATAAAAAATCAAATGCTATATATATAAATATAGAACAAAGATGATTGTAGCGTCTAAGAGAGTGCTCTCTACAGGAGAGGTGTCCACAATCATTATTTCTTTCATAAAAAGAAATTGCGTATTTTCATTTTTGTTTTATTATTTACGGATTTATTTTAAAGCATGTTGGGGCTTTGCTGCCTGTGTACACCTTTTCTTTATCATGATGAACCACTTTTGGTTTAGTCTTTGGTGTTTCTGAAACCCGGTAAATAACATCATTGAGTTTATGGATAATATCTAAAGGACTACACCAGTCATTTTGTAATTTGCGGCTTAAACCTCGCTTTGAGTTATGTAACCACATAATTGATGCTACATCGTATAATTTATGATAACTCTTGTGGTCATAATAATTTTTCATTATTTGACCAGATAGTTTAAATCTTTTTCTAGCAAACTCATGTATAAATGTATGCATTCGGCCAGTTTATAGGCATCATTAGAACTATATGTTTTTATTTCTTCTAAATGGACTCCAAGAACTAAATCTACTTGAAGAGTAATTTCCCGACCTAGCATCATATTACAAGGGCTGACACCAGTTAAGTTTAAATAAAACAAAACAAGGTAAAATTAATAAAAAGAAACCATCGCATTAAACAATAGAAATTTAAATCACGCTAAAACAGTATACCCCCCTTTTTTTTATCGTAGGCAGGACAGACAAATTGAACGAAAGGAAAGTATTTAGTACACAGTATTTACTATTACACCATTAGAACGTTAAGCATATAAAATATGTCATTAATTGATAAATACTGGTACCAAACTAAAATTAACTAGACTCGACAAGAGTGCAAAAGATGATTGCATCGTCTGAATTTTGATATAAATTTAACATAACGGATAATTAAATGTAAGTCACGTTTGGATAAACAGGATTGACCACAAAGTTTGCATTCGAACCAATTTGGCTTACCTCTTCAATTAAGTACTATTAAAAGAATGAACTATGACGATATTTAAAGAAATATATGGAGTATTTTTTAAGTGTACGCAAAAATTATGTTTTCCATCACTCCCCTAGTGTGTGTTTCGTACACTTTTGAAAATGATTGACAATTCTGTATGACTCCTCAGATGACAAGGAACTTTAAAACATTATATAGTTGGTCTATTGTTTAACATAGCATTCAAGCACGATGTATACTTTTACATTCAGTTAGATTTGGAGTCTGATCTAAAAACTGATCAACTGACTACTGCGTATAGTCAATATGAGAACTAAAACAATCACACAAATATAGCTTGATGTTCGTAGTGGGCCAATGCTCCGCGTTGAAGGCCGTACTTTCCCCAACTTTAAAGATGAAGATTTGTCATAATGGGCCTCATACCACATCTTCTTATTTGTAAAGGTCAGTGGTACAAATGTAGGTCTATAATTTTCGATGAGAAGGAGGTGGACGCACCATTTTTCTATTCTATCAGCAGTTTAAAAATGAACCTAGACCAACTGTTGAGCTATGAAAATGGATAAGTCAATACTATAAATACAACTGCATACAAATAAACTCATCATAGATACCATAGTGTAAGCGGGATATTGGAATCTGACAAAACAACAAGAGGGGATCATAACTCCGCCATAAGGGTCGATCCCGAATTCCTGATCTAAAAAATACCCGATCCCAGAGTCCCAATAAAGGTTCTAACCCCCCCCCCCCCCCCCCCGCACACACAAACAATCTTATCCCACACTCCTTGATCTTTGTAATTATTTTATAAAGCATAATTAGATTATACATGTACCTGAAAAGTTGATCTTGTCATTCTGAAGTGTGCTTTAAAGGTGGGATCATTGTATCGTGGAATATCGTAATGTACAAAGCCCTCGATTCTGTGGTTAAACAGTGGCTGTCCTTCTGAGAGAGACGCTATACAGGCAACTACTGATCTTGTCATTCTGAAGTGTGCTTTAAAGGTGGGATCATTGTATCGTGGAATATCGTAATGTACAAAGCCCTCGATTCTGTGGTTAAACAGTGGCTGTCCTTCTGAGAGAGACGCTATACAGGCAACTACTGCTGTGTTGCTGGTTGTTGTAGGGTCTGTAGCTTCTACTGCCTGAAGCAAATCCCCATCGTCCAAAAATTCTATTATTGCAGCAAGAACATTTGGCGATATACTTGTAGACATTTTGGAGAAATGAAATATGTAGCACTAGCAGACGACAATCTTTGGAAATTGAAGAAACAGTAAAGTCAGTTAAAAATGACACAGTGCCTTCTTTTAAAAAATATAAAGGCAACTATGACAAAATTCAAATGACAAACTGGTATGAATTTCAATCCTTTTGTGTTGTGTATTGGCCGGGGTTCCGCCGGAAACTTCAAAGGCAACGAATAACTATTGGACCGTTCCCGGACTACGAAAGCTATCTCTTTCCAAGTATTTGTATTTCATTACTATCGACGCCATTTTTGATATGCTAGCTATAAGTAGCATATCGTTCAACATAAATAGATATTTATGACGTAGCAGCTAGGCTACAATATTGAACGCAACCCAGGATTTAATTTTGTAATTACCCCAGACGCGCGTTTCGTCTACAATAGACTCTTCAGTGACGATCGAATCCAAAAAAGTGAAAAAGGTCAAATGAAGTACGAAATATTGATGACAAAATTCCAAAACAAACCAGTAAATTAATCTATTTCTGAAGTAGAAAAGCCTTAGTATTTCAAAATTTCAAAAAAAAAAAATGTAAACAGTTAATTTATAAATATTACCATATCAATGATGATTCAGGTTAGCCTCTTGTGGAGAGTTGCTGCATTGGCAATCATACCATCATGACTACTGGGCTGGTGATACCTTCGGGGAATTAAAACTTCACCAGCAGTGGTAGTAAATGTCATTAATTTTCTGTGTGTGGTTCCTTTCAACTTGCAAATTAACAATAAATATCATCTTACTAATGCCGATTTCTCCTTCTTAAACAGCATACCCAAGTCTAGCATTTTGACTCTGTCAATTCGATACAAAAGTGGATTAAATTATAAACCAAAATAAACGTTGACCACTGAACCACAGAAATAGGGCCATGATCATACATGTTTTGCTCTCTACACTAGTGGGTCATTTAAAAAAAATGTCGAATTTTGAAATTGAAATTTTTTTTTTAAGTTACTAATTCAAACAACCGTCTACATAAGCAAATCAAAACAAACAGTACTTTAAGAACAACATATTGAAAGATGCAATCTTAATGATGTCATACAAGAATATCTTGAATAATTTTTGATCGGTGGTACAATATTTTGTCTGTCCTGTTACCATTTTCAAAAGAAATTTTGGGTTATTAAGAAAAGGTTTAGATAAAATGTCAAGCTTGTTTTACGTAACCAATTAGATTGTTTTCAAACGAATAAACTTCTATATATATTCATTTTGTAAAATGATAGATTATTTGCCAATTTTCCAGGTTGTACTGAAAAATGTCTCTAAAAAATTGGTTTTCAAAGGTTCCAGTAATGCAAGTCTACGATAGCAATTTATATTGTTCGGCATTTTTCCACCCTTTCAAACAAACCCAATATCAAGTAAATCCCTCATAAGTTAGTTTACTTTTCTCTTTATTTCATTGGTAACAGGAACGTACGTCTCTGATATATCACTATATAAAAGTCTATCCTGTTACCTTTTTGTCTATCCTGTTACCGAAATCAGTATTGCACCTGTAAATGCTTAATTGGGAAGATTGAGACGTTATAACCTTAAGATGTGTTCAAACAAAGAAATATTTCATTCGTTTTGCACCTATATGTTAAGATAAAAAAATGAACAACGTTTTTGTCTACAATTGTCTATCATGTTACTGTAACCATAGCCACCATAGTAACAGGATAGACATTTTTTTTCGTTTTTGATTGCTGTTGTAAAATAACTACTCCCTTTGGTGAAGTGATTATGGTTTTCTATTGTGAATTTGGTTTCCAACACGTTATTGCACTTTTTACAAGCATACTGTTGGGGTAATTTATGAAAATTGTTGGTAACAGCATAGACATGAAAAAAAGTACACTCTATTTTTTTCACTAAATGTCTTGGAATTTCTTTTCTCTACACTGTCGTTGAAGAAACGAGGCGTTTTAAATGTAAAGATTACTTTGCACTTTTGAAATCAACACTGACTGATTCAATATTCATAGGGAGAATAATTTAACGGCTGATTTAGGTAGCGGTAACAGGATAGACATGAACCTCCCGTACGCTGATTGAATTTAGTCTGTACATAATATGTTACATACAATTATAAAGAAGCTACGATTTTTCGTTAGAGTAATAATTAAAGTTCTTAAAAAGTCCCTTTTGCAGATATCAAGGCGATCAGACAATGGGAATAAAATCATTTGAAATGTGTTTTTTCTGACACTGTACGCACACAAATACCCCCAAAAATCGACCTTAAATGCAGTTAAATCTTATCAAAATAGATGCAAGGTGTGTTTATTATTAATGTTCTGAATCACAAATTCGACAAGCTTTCATTTAAACCATTACAACTGAAATTTCCATTAGAAATAAAAATTTTAGCATGGGTGTACTGAAAAATCGACAATTTTTGAAAATGACCTATGTAATATATAAATTAATTTATAGTGATACTGGTTGATTTTAGTTAGAATAACTTTGCAAAATCTTTTTATCAGTTTTTTTAGGTAGAATAACTTTGCAAAATCTTTTTATCAGTTTTTTTAGGTCTGGAGCTGCCATGTCAGTCAATGGTTTCAGTGATTGGTAAATTTATATTGATTATTGTCTGTTCCTTTTTCTAATATCACACTCAAGACTTCTTTTGCACTGAGATTGACTGTATTCAAATAAATATTCTGTTCATTTTAATTTTTTTTTCAAATTTCTATAAATTTTTATATCGTGTTTTTGTGATGTAACTGCATGGCACCATCAGTCCAACATACAAATAATTGTTGTTTTTTTTTTCTAATACATTGTAAGTGTTTCGGACATCAACCATTCCCGATACATTGTAGCCAGACATGTACTTTTTGTGCTTGAAAAATAATAAACCAATGTTAACACTCTTTTTGTGTTTTGCAGACTTATTTTACTATTATTTTCAAAATTTTCGGACAAAAGCTCTCAATGAATTCCTCGTCTAACTGCCAAGTTTAAGTTCCTCTGTTAAAGTTAATGATTTGCATCCATCATCTAATGACTGGATTAGCATGGCTATCCCATCATAACAATGGCCTTTGAAATAAATACAGATTATTTTAAACACATATGTATGAGTAATAATCAGATACACAAATAAATCTGAATATTGTTGCAATTTACAATGAGGCAAATGCAACATGATCAGTTTCACAGTATTTTAAGCCTTGGTCAGTTTGATGAAATATGTCAGGTTTATCAAAGTTCCTAGAAATCATTGACATTTTCCGTTTAAAATTATAAAATTTCTCAAACAACTTTTAAAAATGAGGAGGGAAGTCCTGATGATGACCTTATAATACCCCGTGAAGGTAAGGATTCAGTTTTATTTATTAATAAGTTATAACTTTTAAGGAGATAGCAAATCATTTCTATGTAACCCATGTAGTACAAAGCCAACAATTGTATTTAGATTATCATGATCGTCGACGTTGAACAAGCACACATAATGCATGAGATGTATAAGTACCTAGCCACGTCCACTATGTATTTCTAATTTTATCCATCTGATGAATTGAACCTTTTTCAACTTTTTTTCAGTTCGTTTTTATGTTATACTACCACACCGCTGTTCAAGGTTAGGTGAAGGCTGGGATTTCTCTAACATGTTTAACCCCGCCTCATTATGTATGTATGTGCCTGTCCTAAACCAGTAAGTCGGTGGTTGTCGTTTATTGCTCTGTTAAATAATTTTTTCTTCAGTTTTTCGTTTAATTTTTGAACATGTATTAGGTCGTTAGTTTTGTCGTTTGAATTCCTTTACATTTGTTATATTGGGGACTTTTGTAGCGGACAATGCGATTTGAGTTTTGATCATTGTTATAGGCCTTACGGTGACCTTTAGTTCTTGTGTCATTTGATCTCTTGTGAATAGTACAATCTCAATCAGAACAAAAACAAACAAATATTTAACAAAGAAGCACAATGAGGCACATACCAAATTTAACAACCACGTTCGTTCCTTACATATTTTTGTAATTTATTAAAGTACTAGTATTTTAAAATCTGCGCCTGAAGGATTGAAATATTTTAAGTCCTGCTACTGAATGGCTAGATAAACATCATTCGCGCGTTTAACAGAATGTAAACGTCACATAGGTAGAGATAAAAAAAAATTGTTCAAACAACACTTTGCCGGGATGCAGAAGTACTGAGCCATGTAAAATGGATATCCATAAAAAAAAAACCAGACCAAACACAGTACATTACTATTATAAAAGAATTTATTGAAATGCATTATCTTGATTTACCAGTATTAAATGTTATACATTTTGTCTTTTTCATATTAACCTCTAGTCCCCACATTTAACAATATTCTGATAGTCTATCAAGAGATCACGGAAGGCCTTCTGAAGTAAGCACTAAATTATCTGCATATATATATAGAAGGTAGTGTACATATTTTTGTAATTCATTAAAGTACTAGTATGTTAAAATCTGCCCATGAAGGATTGAAATATTTTAAGTCCTGCTACTGAATGGCTAGATAAACATCATTCGCGCGTTTAACAGAATGTAAACGTCACATAGGTAGAGATAAAAAAAAAATTGTCGTTCAAACAGCACATTGACGGGATGCAGAAGTACTGATCTAGCCACGTAAAATGGATATCCATAAAAACAGACCAAACACAGTATTCTGATAGTCTATCAATAGATCACGGAAGGCCTTCTGAAGTAAGCACTAAATTATCTGCATATATATATAGAAGGTAGTGTAAATTAGGTTTACAGCGTTAAACAGTTTTATCGTGGGAAATAAATAAATACTCTGGGAGATGATTAAAAAATATTGTAAAGAAGGATGGACTTAAGTGATCTCCTTATCCATCTCCTTTTTCAGATTTAAAGAAAGGAGTCTTGATTTTGTTTCAACACATACATTAGTTGAATATATATATATATTTAATGACAGTACACAACTTCTACAATTCCAATGCTTCTTGATTTGAAACACAACCCTAGATGCCATACAAGATCAAAGTCTTTTTTTAAATCTGTAAAACTTGTCAATAATTTCTTACCAGATCCAGTATATTTATCTATAAACGTTTTTGAAATAAACATAACATGTAAATAGTCCATTTTAATGTGTATAATTGGTTTTGATGTGTCATATATGTCCCTGTGCTTATTGAAAACATTGTTTCTGGTGTCTTGCTATCAATTAAGATCTTCATGAAGTCTATGTTGCATTATGCACCATCAAAACCTACATATGGAACTTTAAAAACCAAACAATCCTAGCTGTTTTACTGATTGCCAAAATATTAAAAGCAATTCAGATGGAGTGACTTGTGTCGTGAGATAATGTGCAAAAGGGAACCTGAAACTAGTGTCCTCACAACAAAAGTTGCAACCCATTGGACAATGGTTGAAGGTCATTCTTGCCGCTACACAGATTTTTCATATAGTTTGTTTTGTCAAGTCCCTTTTTAAAGCCAATGATTTTAAATGAGTTGCTTTTTTTTTCGAAGATCTAAGTCCTCCTGAATGGACATATCATCCAACATAATACCACCTTCATAGCCACCAAAACCAATATTAAATGATTTAAATGCTGCACAAATTACCATAAAGTGCTGTTTTCTGTCTTGCATAATTGGACACGATAACCATATAGCTCTATCAATTATCAAAAATGATGGTATGCATAAAGAGATCTAGATTGATTTCACCCTGCAACTCATCACAAATGGACCATTTAAGAGTAATTTGACAAGTTAGTTGAAGGACTTAAAAAAAATCAAGCCTCAGTTTGCACTCCCAGACTCTTTGCATTAAAATCATGAATGGCTCCAGTCAATATTACAAAAATACGTGTTGCAGCGTCAAATGGTAGCACTAAAATGGAAATATATTATAAACTGCTAAAGATACACTCATATAATTTTTCATGGTATTAAAACAGCTTTTAATGCATGTGATGTTTATTTCTTTGTACCTTGAAGAGCGAAAAGGGCGGCAGTTTTGAATAAACTTTTGACTGAAATTCATACATTTTATAGTCCTCCTCTAATATTTCTTGAGTGATTTTTGTAATGCTGGCTTCAAATTGTTTGTCTTGATGCAAGGTATCAATTTTTGATTGTATTGGGATAATCCAGCTTAAACTGGCGGCCATTTTCATTCAAAATGGCTCTCGTTTCCGACATTTTGTATCCCGATAAAATGCTATTTGTCGGTAATCTGTCTTTTTACAACTGATATTTTAAATGATGTTATCAAATTGTTTGTCTTAACACAAGGTACGAATTTTGGAATGAATCGTGACGATGGTAGCCATTTTGGAGTTTTTCCGTTTCGATTTAACATTTTTCATCAATACTCAGTCATTTCTCAACTGATGTTTGCAATGTAGGTATCAAATTGTTTGTTTTTAGACAAGGTATCGGATTTTGAATGAATTACGACATTTGGACTCACTGTGGTAGCCATTTTCATTCAAAAAGGCTCCAATTCGAAGACAACCCTAAGTTATTACATTTATCGCATTTTTTTTCCTCATTTTTCAGCTAAGTTTAGTAATGTTGGTATTAAACTAGATATCTTAACACAAGTTATCAAACTGGCAACATCCTGAGACTGAGTTCATTTGTAAAAATTATGCATATGGCATATCGAATTGTGCATTTACATGTTGTAACTTCATCATGAATATGCTTGAAAAAAAATCCAGCATAAAATGTTTTTTTTTATTTTTTAAACAGCTCTGATAAATTCTCTACTAACATGGTCATGTGCATGCCTGCATTACAATTTTTTCATCAATAACACATCAATTGGATAATTCTGTTGAAGTTGAACCATTAGTGCATCACTGCATCATATGAAATTGTAACACCAATGAGTCTGAGATTCGTCGAGGTTCTTTTGATTGGTTACTATTCCATGACATTTTCCAAATTTGCAATGCAATTGCTTGTCTGGCTAATATGTACATCTATGGGATCCAGACTAAAACATCACAAGAAAAAAAAATAAAGTTATTAATATGCTATACATATTTATTAAGATTTATATTAAATCATAGTAATATTAGCAGCAATAATAAGAAATAAATATATGTGACTACATATTGTATTACACAGAAATTTGTGATACCTGTTTACATAAATATTTGACATATCATTTAAACATGTCAGAAAGTCCTAATTTCTAAACAAAATAGGTATTGAAATATTTCTTATATTCAGAACAAATAGTGTCATAATTTGTTAAAAACCAAGTTCTTCCACCTGAATCTTTTGCGTTAAATTCAAAATCTGAACAGAAAATAAAAATCTTTTCCACAACATTATGTCATCTTTTTGTGGCCATTTAAACAAATTGCCCATATTTTGGGATTTCGCCTGAACCAGTTAATCATTTTTAACAAGTAAAACTTGACCTGGATACCAGGTATCAATATATGCTACAGCTATATACTTATATACTGTCCAGCTTTCAAAGCTATGGACTTTGGAGTATATGTGTCTGAAGGTTTGCTAACAACAAAATCAGTCTCTTCTACATCATCATGATTTTGATTCTGATGATTTGCCTTATAACTGTTTGATTTTCTTGGGATTTTTGGACTGGCTCACAGACTGAATGGTTCTGTTTAAGTTTAATTTCATTGAGCTTTTTAGAAATGAGTTCTCTTTGTTTTTCCATAATTTGCTCCCTTTCTTTTTGTTTTGATACAAAAATAATACATGCATCTTAGGTTCCAGATTATGCATTGTTATCATTAATATTCAAATGTATAAGAACTTTCAAATTAGAGATAAGCTCTGCTAACCAAAATGAAATATTATTAGAGGAAAATTGTAAGAGTTTTATCTTCGACATTCACATGTAAAACTTTTTACCTAAACTTAAGTTGAGTTTTTACTGCTTCAATATTTCATTTTGAGTTAAGTTAACTTCAATATTTTACCAAAGGCCACCTATGTTCTGAATGTCTTTCGAATTTTTTTCGATTTCTTGTTACTTTTGCAATTGTTTTTTTTTAAATTTATCTGCCTCTATTAAGTAATAATAAATGTTGGTTTTTTATTTCAATCTTGCTTTCTTTAAACTGTCTAATTATCTGTGGTGTACGGTGTCTTGCTATTTTAAAATATTGAGATTTTTTTTCACTTTCTAAATTATTTAACCATTTTACTGTTTTGTTGTTAGCAAACAAAATAATGCCTTCCAGTGCTATTAAATAAGCATATGGTTTTTCCCTTTGGAGCCTGTCTAAATTTGCAAAATCTCTTTCAGAAATAATGTTAGTTGTAGCAACTGATTTGCTTTGTTTTCTTAAATTTATATCAATCCCATCAGTTTTTTCATTTAATATTCCTCCCGGAAGACAGTCACTTAACTCTCTCTCTAAAATCAACTGAAAGTTCAATAAAATAATTTGAAGAGCTTGATAAGAAAGAATTTTGAGTTCTTCGTCTTCAACAGCAAATAAACCATCAAAAATTTCATCAATATTAGTATAAGTAAGTTTGCCAGTTATGTCCTGCAAATGTAAGAAATCGTTTTCTGGGCTACGGTTCCTTAAAACAAGGAACAGGTTGTCAGCAATGACGGAAAGCTGATTGTGTGGTCTGGCTATGCTACACGTTTATAGAGATGTGACAACTTGAATTAATAGAAGTGCCAAAGAGTTGGGATTTGGCAGTGAACAGAAAATTGTCTAAACATTTGACAAAGCCTAACCGAATAAAATCTTAAATTGTAAACAAACAGTGTTACGTTATAATAATTTAAATTTAATATTTAAAAGTAATTTTAACGTCTGGCGTACTAAATTATAATCCTGGTACTTTGGTAACTATTTATACC
This sequence comes from Mytilus edulis, assembly GCF_963676685.1. NCBI lineage: Eukaryota > Metazoa > Mollusca > Bivalvia > Mytilida > Mytilidae > Mytilus > Mytilus edulis. The sequence goes on along the minus strand of NC_092349.1, from coordinate 48,958,611 downwards.
ACTGGTTCGATGCCACTGCTGGTGAACGTTGCGTCCCCGAGGGTATCACCAGCCTAGTAGTAATCAGCATTTCGGTGTTGACATAAATATCACTAATATGGTCATTTTTATAAATTTTTGAATTTTGAATTTTTCGAAAACTAAGGATTTCCTTATCCCAGGCATAGATTACCTTAGCCGTATTTGACACAACTTTTTGGAATTTTGAATCCTCGATGCTCTTCAACTTTGTACTTGTTTGGCTTTATAAATATTTTGATATGAGCTTCACTGATGAGTGTTATAAAGACGAAACGCGCGTTTGACGTACTAAATTATAATCATGGTACTTTGATAACTATTTAAGTATGTATTTTCATTTTAATGATTGAAAATTGTGTCTCTGAAATGAAGTAAACATGTCTCGACTAGGACAGCAAAAAGCCGGTTGAACCAGTCTGAAAAGTATTTCCCTGAAACTAAGTACAAGTGAAGAGTCAAAAAGCAGGATAACAATCTGACTTTATCGGTACATCTAATCTACGTCACAAAGCCGTGATATATAATTTTATTAAGAGCCGAGCAGATTGATATAGACAGTGGGACGACGGATGTTTTTTTAATGAAGCCTATAAAGAAGATCATTTCTATGGATGTCCTAAAATATATTTTTACCTTAAATTCACGATTCTATCTTAATAAATCTTCCATCTTTATTGATAAAGGTGTATCAAAAATATTTAATATATGAACACGCCATTTATACGTTAAAAATGAACAGTTCAATAAAGTGTGAAAATATAAAAAAAAAAAAAAAAAAAATACAAAGGACATTTCAAAGCACTTTGATATCTAAAACATATTGCAAATGTTTCTGGGGACCGCTTAAAATGAAGCGTCACGAAAACAAATACTTTATTAAACCAATCACCGGTCTATAAAGGGCATGTTGCATATAATGATAACAAATTGATACAAGTAAGACAAAACAATAATGATAGTAATTATTATAATATGGATTAAACTAAAGCATCTGTTTCCTTATCGTAAAATGTTTTTTAGAAAAATGTATGCCACATTTCTTCATGTTTGCAAGACAGACGCAGTATTAACCTGTTTTTTGTATTTACATTTAAAATACATACATACTTGTAAAGAGTCATTTGACATTACTTGTCCTAGCACTCCCATTGTGTTGGGTGGGGATTGATTGTTTTTGTATAATTAGTGTCTGCATTGTTAATTTTTATTGCTTTATATATATATGTAAACTGTATATCATGTATCATGCTTTAAGCCATTGGCCCATATGGGCGTAAAGTGCTTTTCAATAAAGATTTATAAATATACGTTAGTGACACATCTCTATTAATCCCAATAGGGAGTGTACATAGATGTCACTGTATCCTTCGAGGGGTTCTTCGAATAACGGAGGCATTTACCAGTACATACATACATTTCATACATTTTTTATATATAGACTAGACCGTTGTTTTTTCCGTATGAATGGTTTTACACTAGTAATTTGGGGCCCTTTATAGCTTGTTTTTCGGTGTGAGCCAATGCTCCGTGTTGAAGGCCGTACATTGACTTATAATGCTTTACTTTTAAAAAAAAATATTTGGATGGAGATTTTTCTCATTGGCACTCACACCACATCTTCCTATATCTATATACTCTTGTATAGAAGCGATTAAGAAAATAAGAAAAGGAAACACATTTTACCTTCTAGCTGTACCCTCCATTCTCCTGTATTGTGATTATTTGTGTATATTCCTATGCTTTTTACTGTAAAAGAATCAGGGTCGGTCCATTCAGCTATAACATTTACACCAACCATAAGTTCTTTTTCTATCCTTAGATTTCCGTTTATGGCACTGATCCAAAATGGTCGGTATTCATCACAGTTAACGACGTCGGGAGTGTCGTTGTCGGCGCTTTGTCGGCTCTCCGGTGTTTGTGAGTCTTCATAAGAAATAGAAGGAATGGAACAGTTTTATATGGAGATCCACGTTATTGGTGAGAGCGAAGTAAGATCGCGGTATGAACGTAGTACAATTGTGGCAAGAGCGCGCTACATTCTCAATAGAAGCCTGGTAAGATCGCGTTGCAATCGAATACATCGTGGTTCTCTCGTAGTGAGAACGTGATGAGCGTAGTTAGATCGTGATTACCGCTGTGAGGTCGCAGGAAATGCGTGGTGAGAACTTGGTATTATCGTAGCAGGGTCTATGTAGAAGCGTAATGAGGACGTAGTAGCATCGTGAAAACAACGAAAATTTACACTTCAATGCCGCTCATACCGCGAACTCACCACGATCTAAAGGTATTAAAGATAGCGGTGAGCGTGATGTGATAGTCGTCTAGTGTGACTGGGGCTTAATAGTTTGCATATAATTTATAGCCTTAAAGCATATATTTTATATTTGATATAAGCAACATTTATACCACCTTTGCTTTTATCATCTACTATACAGTTATATTTTAAATGACCTTTTTAATTATCTCTATACAGGCCAATGCAGGTAATTCAGTAACAGATAACATCATTGAATGATAATGCTAACCCTACCATGTATAGTAAGTCTTCTCAATTACCATATGTTGAGAAGGATTTCTATCTTAACTATTTTATTTTTTCCAATTCATTTAATCACACATTTTTCTAATTCTTCCAACAGTTGAAAATAATCTTCACAAACTAAGACCAATATGATTTTGTTTTTCTTAAACAGATAATGTACCAGTATGAAACATTATATCTGACTTTTGTTTGTTTATTCTGGCACCTTGCTTTACTATACACATAAAATTCCTGAAACACTCTATGGATATTGATTACATAAAGACAAATTTGTATCATCAGCATGTTGATAAATCATCCCAATCTTCTTACTTTATATGAAATTGATTCCATATATATTTATATGATGTACAATTGTACAATTTTACAATGCAGTAGCTCTGCAACAAGTACATTTTCATATAATGAGGCACTAATTGGAAAACCTTGCCAAATACCATTCTATATAACAAAATACTTTGTTAAAAGCCATTGCATTTGTCTGCACTATTTATACCATTATTAAATATACTAATCCAATTCACAAATCTATCATCAAATGGGGAATGTGTCAAAGAGACAACAACCCGACCATAGAGCAGACAACAGCCGAAGGCAACCAATGGGTCTTCAATGCAGCGAGAAACCTCCGCACCCGGAGGCGTTCTTCAGCTGGCCCCTAAAAAAAGTAAGAATAACTCTATTAAGAGCATTTGCTTGATCTAACTTTGAACATAACCCTCAAGATCACATCTTTCAACAAGTTCCATAATATCCCTTAAGATTTGAAATATTATTTGATATATCTTTTACATTAATACAACAAGTTTGATCTTCAGAAATTATATTCGGTTATACAGATTTTCATTTATTTGACCCAATAATCTTCTTGCAATAAAGAGATTGGCCTAAAATTTTCAAAGCATTGCTTTCACCCTTTTTTCTTATAAATTAAGACTATAATTAATTTCAATAACACATGTTTTAATTCAGAATAAAATTTACAATAAAACTCTGCAGTAAGTCCATCTGAACCTGGACTGGGTTGCACAAACGTCTATTAAAGTTAATAGTCTATTAAAAGTACACTTAAATTTAATAGTCTATTACTTGCGTTGCACAAAATTTAATTAACGTTAATAGTCTATTAACTCACTATTAAATTTAATTGAACGAAGGAGCGCTATTAAGTCCTTAATTGTACATTTAAAATGGATGCCATGCAAGTGCTTGGATAACTTGTACCTCAAAATCAGCCGAAAAATACCGTGACAGGCTTCTCAACTCGATGACTTGACGGACTGAGAGCCTCGCACAGCTGCTAATATCCCACATAAACTGAAATATATTTCTTAGTATAAAATCCGTTCTCCAAAATTAACAATTTTTAGAAGGCATGCATGGACGAAAGCATTGGACATTTGAAACCCTTTTATAACAGGGGTGAAGAATGTGCAATCTCCGTTGACGCTTTGATAAAGAGTGCTTTCTTTCACGTCCGCATTTCTATTAAGTATGGCATGCCGAGTTAACATTTTAATGATTACTACAGATTTGAGAAATGAATAACAGAACAGTGCACAATAACGTACAATAACATACATTGTTATTCGTAGGAGATAAGAGAAACTACGTGATAATTTTGATTTTTTTTTTTTATTATTTAAGATGGCATGGTGTATATTGTCCATAAACAAACTAAACTAATGTTCTTCTCAAAGTAATTCTGCAATGCGCGGATACACCGGACTGCATCGAACGATAACAATATTGGGCCAATGGAAGGCGTCCCAGAAAAAATTTAAAATAGCCTTCCTTGCCAGACGTCATAATTATTTGGACTAGGTCAATATTATAGTATTGTCAATGATTTAACTAGTCTTTGCTATGTAATAACAAATATGGTAGTTTTAAATTACAGCCCTAGTTTTTCTTCGTAAAATTCTACATCCAGCAGATCGATATTGGTGTCAACATTGAAAATTAATACACATTTTCCCTGAAATACGATGTATAAACGTTGCTAAATCCTGTGTCGCTTTGAAGGTGTCACGATTGTCATCCTCAGCCTACGCAATGTGTTACTGTAATTTGAATTTCAAAATGACTAAGAGATGTTTTATTCGCCCTCTACGCCCCCCTCTGGATCCGCCACTGAATTAAAAGTCCGAGTTGAAGTATCGGAAACCAGTTCACATTGACTGAATCCTATAGTCTGTTATCACGAAACCAAAAAAGGTTTACCAAGTTTGTTTTCACTTTAATCATATATTTACAATGCTAATTTTGATAATTTTCTTTAAATTTTAAGAAGGGAAAATTCTGTTAGCAGTTAATTTTTAGCGTTTTCTTTTATTAAAATCATTCAATATTCATTATATTTTTAGACCACGCATTTCTCTAATCTTTATTTTTTTTGCCCGTTATTCTCTAATCTTCATTTTTTAAGGGCATTATTCTCTAATCATTTAACCCCATCCAAACCCTCATAAACGAAGAATGTGTAAATGTAATCTCCATTGACGTGTTGATAAAGAGTGCTTTCTTTCACGTCCGCATTTCTATCAAGTATGGCATGCCAAGTTAACATATTAATGATTACTACAGATAAGAAACACAAATAACAGAACAGTGCAGATCTCACAAACGTGTTTAACCCCGCCGCATTTTTGCGCCTGTCCCAAGTCAGGAGCCTCTGGCCTTTGTTAGTCTTGTATTATTTTAATTTTAGTTTCTTGTGTACAATTTGGAAATTAATATGGCGTTTATTATCACTGGACTAGTATATATTTGTTCAGGGGCCAGCTGAAGGACGCCTCCGGGTGCGGGAATTTCTCGCTACATTGAAGACCTGTTGGTGACCCTCTGCTGTTGTTTTTTATTTGGTCGGGTTGTTGTCTCTTTGACACATTCCCCATTTTCATTCTCATTTTACAATACCATACATTGTTATTCGTAGGACATAAAGAGAAACTACGTGATAATTTTCATATATTACACAGTGAATTAATTTAGTTTTTTTTTTTAAATAAAGATGGCATAGTGTAAATTGTCCATAATATTTATAACCAATAATACATATCTAACAATTTTTTTTTGCAGCTGAAAACTGTAATATAGATGAAACGAAACTATCCGACACTTTTGTATATCTTGGGTATAAACTTCAAACAAATATCTGATATTGACATGGGATAGGGTTCATAATAACATAAACAATTATCGGACTTTTGGGGATCGCCCAGATATTCCGACACCCCACTGGTCCAACACCCCAATAGGCCGACAAAGGTTAATAACTGCTGTAATAGAAAATATACTTCATGAGTAGAGCTTTATGAGGATGTTGATGTGGATTTACAGAATAGAAAATAATGAGGGGGGTGTTAAAGAATAGAGAAAAATGAGGTCCTAAAATAATGGGCAAAAAGTATAAAGAATAGAGAAAATGGCAAACATTTTAAAGAATACAGATATGAAAGACCCCCTCCTCTCCAATCCAGACACCCCTTGGTAGAATAATTGTTGACATGGTATTTGAACTATTCGTTCTAATATCACAGAAACAGATTTTAGCATGCCACCTATCGGATATAACTATCAAAGAAATACCATGACCATATGCATATAAAGAAACTGAAAACTTTGCAAGCTTTGGTACATAAGAAAGTGGGAACACATTCTACTAAAAAAAAAGAAATGTCATCAGCAGTGCAGTCTCTCTTCATAAAGAAAAATGTTCACGTGATCAGGGAACGACCATTTAACTTCAAGGGGGTTATGTTTTTTTCCTAAAAAAATATATTCTGATCCCCAATTTGATGGAAAAAAATATTTCTGGTCAAGCAGTTGAAAAACAATATTTTGAATGCAGATTCCCCCATACCTTATATAGAGTTAAACAACACATGCAAACATGCGACACGAAAATTACTCTAGCAACCAACACCACCTCTTTTGACACTCACAACGGAAGGTGCAAGTTTTCACTATTCCGATTTACGAGCATTTTATGCTGTTGTAAACTTATTATAACAGATTCCTCACAGAGAACGCGACAAACTTTACAAAGTTCTATTTGGTTTACCACTGTCTTTATAGTTCAACGTACCGCGTATTAACTTTAGATAATTCACTCTTCAATTAAGTAGTGTATAATCATTGTTGTATATATAGACTAACTAAACTAATGTTCATCTCAAAATAATTCTGTGCACTAAACTAAGCATCTCGCATACAATCGTCTAAGTGGTAAAGCCTAACTGGAGCCTTAACTTTCTAATTTCTCTGCTTTAGGAGAGATACATAGCTGTGTATCGTCATGTTAGTTATTCAATAAAGCTTCACAAAGCTTATTTCGTTTGACAAAATGTTCGCTACACCGCGTCTCATTCATTCTTTATTTTAAGGGGTGAATATATCCGACTACTTTCACTAATACATATCTACCAACCGACCGTGATAAATTGCCTGAGCCTGCTACAAGGCAAATTCGCGGCGGTTCCTATTCAATACTAGTATGTACTTTCATTGATTGTATAGTGGCAGTTCAAGTGTCATTGACCTTTTTTCATGCCGGATGGCAACTATTACAGGGCCTTTCTATTTTTTTTTAATGTCAAGTGATTGTTCTCGGCCTTAACATACATGTCAGTAATATTTGCCACTGGACATCACGCAAAATTTAAGTACTTTATGATATGTTATTTGTATTATTATTTTTAGGACTATCAGGAGGAATAGGTTTAACTGGTGGGATTATTCTCTTGAAATCAAAATTATTTATTTAAAAAAGTTGTTGAATTATTCCATGTCAGACTATTTGGGATATCGGAATATCATGGGGTGTCGGACTAATGGGGCGTCGGACTATTGGGTTGTTGGACCAATGGGGTGTCGGACTAATGGGACATCTGAATAATGGGGCTGCCCCAATTTATGATACTTAATTTCTCCCCTCGTGTATTTTTCCGAGAATATTTATTCCCTTTCAATGACAACACAAGTAATTTCTTGTATCTTGTTTGAAATAAATTAGCGGCTAAATTTCTCTCATGGGAGATTAAAAATTTCTGATTTTACCACGATTGTTATAGTAATTTATTCGAGTTAAAAAACGAAGTGAAAAATCGACTTAGATTGAGTCAGTCTCTCGAAATGGAAGATATAAATATAGAAGGCTGCAGTTGTCAATTTTCTTTTGTAGATGTCGACAATAAACTTTATATTTGAATTAGTAAGATAATGGAATTTAAGACTAATACTTTTTTATTCCCCTATTCCCCTTGTTTTTCGAGACTTTCTATCTTTTTCAATACAACATATGCAATTTCTTGTATTTTAGAATTGGACATGTTTTGGTGTCCATTGAAAGTAGACCCAGGGTTGCGTTCAATATATTAGCAGCTACGTAGATGTATGACTATTGAACGTGTAGCTAGCCTATACTTATAGCAGCTACGTATATATTGATAGAAGCTAGGCTAGCTACACGTTTAATAGTCATAAATCTACGTAGCACTACGTAGCATTATTTAGCTGCTTCGATGTTGAACACAACCCCGTTGAAAAATGATGAAATCGCTAAATTATCGTGTTGACGTCATGAAAAATTGATGAAAATCGCTGAAATCGTTTTGACGTCATGAAAAATTGATGAAAATCGTGAAAATCATGATGACGTCGTGAAAATGATGAAAATCGAGAAAATCGTAATGACGTTGTGAAAAAATGATGAAAATCGCAGAATTAAATGGAGCTTAATTGACTATTAAAATGTTAATAGTCACTTAATTGTCTATTAGTTAATAGTATCCTTAAAAGTGATTCGTGCAACGCTATTAAATCACTCTATTAACTAATTGTCAATTAGATATTTAATAGTCTATTAGAAGTTAATAGTCTATTAACTTAATAGACGTTTGTGCAACCCAGTCCTGGACTTTTATTCTAAGACAATTGATTAATAGCTGTACATAATGCATCTGCTGTTTCATCTTCATTACACATTAATGTATCGTTATTGTTATTATTCTCTGTTTCTGTAACAAACTTAAATATTCTTCCATCTTATTTTCCTGAGTAAATACACATAAATATAAGTCACTAAAAATCTATGTTGTAATTCTAAAATACCATCAGTATCTGACACAGTATCATTTAACAATTATTTTAAAGCAATACTTTCTTGGTTATACTTTTCTAAATTAAGAGAACATTTTATACTTTTTTCCTGACTACACAGCCCATATAGATTTGGCTCCCAATACAGCTTCTTTGCACTTTTATATTTCAAAATGAGACAGTTCTAATTTAAGACATGCTAGTTTAGCAATATCAATAACAATACCACTAGCTGCCTTTTCACAAAGGTTATTGATTTGCCTTTTTAATCTTAAATAATCTTTCTTGTTTTGTTTAGCTAAATCAGATGACAATATCTGAGAATATCTTTAAATTCTTAACTTTAAATTATCCCACCAGATAAAAAATTCTCATAATTCACTTTCTTTTTCTTGCGATGTAATATCTTTTACTTTTTGTATATATTCTTCGTTAAACAACAAAGCATTATTCAAGATCCAGAGTCCATGACCTCTTTCAATGCATGGACAATTTAAATTCATAATAACAAAAGAATGGTCACTCATACTAGTAACATTTTTATACAATTTTTTGTACAAAAGATGACATATTCCTACTTACAAGAAAATAATCTATTCCACTTTGTTGTAGTTTACCCTCTGAAATTCTTTTCCCTGGAAAATATTCTACAATCTGGGTTTCTAGCATTCCATATATCATATACCTAATTATCATCCATCAATTTATTCAGTTTTCTATAGGATTTATCATTTATATGACAAGTTTAACTTCATCTGTCTAACACAGACAAAGAGGTCATAAAATCACCTCCAATGATCAATTGATCTAAACCTTTAGTCACATTTTAACGTTGTGTCGTTTGTTTTCTCTTATTTTTGAGTGTGAATTCACATTACTATAACATGTATAAGACGTGTCACGGTACTTATCTATCCCAATTTCATGTATTTGGTTTTGATGTTATAATTGTTATTCTCATATGATTTTGTCTAATGCTCCGTCCGTTTCCGTGTGTGTTACATTTTAATGTTGTGTCGTTGTTCTCATCTTATAATTAATGCGTTTCCCTCAGTTTTAGTTTGTTACCCCGATTTAGTTTTTTGTCCATGGATTTATGAGTCTTGAACAGCGGTATACTCCTGTTGCCTTTATTTAGTATAATCTATAACAAAATCATAGACATTACATCAATCAGAAATTACATTAGGTTCATACAAAGAAATAAAGTTTACAAATGTATCATTCTCATAATAAGTCATTTGAATAAAACTACTTTGATCATCTTTATAACTACATTTTATAATATTTTATCTTTATAATAATTGTTAGCTAAAACAGCGACACCCTGTCTGCCATACATACCATTATTATAATAAATATCACCTTCATATATATGTTTTACACTTTTAATAGAATCATCATCCCAAAATGTTTCTTGAAGTAATACAATACCAAATGTTCTGTCCTGTACAATACTTTCTAAATTCTTTGTAAATTTACAACATTTCTCATACCATTACAATTCAAACTACATATTACAAAAAATATTAAATAATGAAATATATATCTTACTTTTTGTATATTTGAACAAATTTCTAACAGTTTTACTATCATATTTCAATCATTTTTTAGTTTATTCCTCCTTTCTTCTTTTCTATTGTTTTTGAACATTTCAACACTAATACATTTTTTCATCCCATTATCATTAGTGCTACAATCTGTATTTAACTCTACAAACAGAACAAACAAATGATTCCTTATCACTACTTGCACTTTCAGCAATGACTTCTCCATCATTATCATAGGTGCTATATTCCACATTTTTATCTATGAAGTTCTCCTCTGTTATCATCTTCACATTACACTCTTATGAAACAACAATGTCAACAGGAGAGTAACTTCATTTTTTGCTTTTCAACAACCTCGTCAGAATCACCGTTTTGTTTTTATCTTGAGCATGTACAACTACATTAATATCACCATCATCAAATATTTGTTCATTCTTGTCAAATTTCTATTTCCAGCTGTATGCCACTACTATTGGCATGGATCTCTGCTACAACAATTGTAACATTCATATGCCAATTTCTATTTTCAACTCTTGCTTGTTCATCGTCAATCATATTTTCACTTATTTGTACATCACAGTCTTAAATTGTATAACTAACTTACTGTCATCATCCTTATCTTTATCTAAATCATTTTTTTTGCTCTATACAGATACAGTTCTTCAATAATTTCGAAAAATTATCGCATTTACAATTCACAGAGTTGCCTATCACAGTCTTACCAGGGTCACACACATGTTTTCTCATGACAGTTCATACAACTGCGCACACACACAAGGATATTGTTCAAACTGTAAACAAACACAGGTGCAAACCTTTTTGCCACACAAACTACATTTGCACTTTTCTTACAATTATTTGACGATTCAAGTGTCTGATTGTCCTTTCCAAAAGCCCTCAAAGTAAAAGCACACAATAAAGGCAAATTGCTGCACGTCTTCCAACTAAGAAGGGGGCAATGTTAAGTCCTAATTAACTTATTAATGTACTTATTGTTTTCGTTAACTCATTATTTTTATATTGTTGTTCTACTTTTTTATATATATAAATGATTATTCTTGTTTACTTATATAACTTAAGTAAACCGGTTTATATATGTTACACATGGTTGATTTTATGTTACTGGATTACCTTGTATGAGTGCTATTATGAGATCAAAGGACTGGTCAGTTCTATTATCAAAAGCGTCTGAAATTACGCTTACGTGTTCAGTCTTGTCATAAAATACAGAAAGTAAAGAATATTTTGAAACTTCAAAGGTAACTCTTCGACATTGCTCTAGTCCCCTACATTCAAAGTAATCCTGTTGTTTGATATCAATTTGATTTTTTTATAAATCACTTTATTAAGATCTTTACTGGCCTGTGCTAGTTTGTTGTTGGAAGCAGTAGTGGGACTGACAAAGGATGTAGTGGAATCAAACATAGAATTGGTGTTTTCATCTAATGGTGTTCTGGGTTTTTTAATTGACAACGTTTCGTAGGATACTGGACAAGAAAGAAGATCGGATTCCTTACCGTCTACCTCGAAAACAGTTTCAGATGAGACGTTCCTATGGACATAATGCTCCTCATCCGACTCCTCGTCTGCACAAGACACCGTATATTTGGTTGTTTTATCTGAAATATCTGGTGGATATGACACAAATAATTGTTTGCAGAATGACATTCCTAGAAGATTGGTCTGTAGGCATGGGCATGCCATAAGGAGAAGGGGGTCCTAGAAAGATTTCAAAAGTACTGCGAACTGAACATTTGTTAGATTTCTTGGGAGAGAGCATAAACGTTTTCGAGATCTCTCTGAAGAACCGTTTTTTTTATCTATGGGACGGCGAGTTAACATGTTTTGTAGTCGGCTCTGAAGATGAACTATTTGTCTTAGATCTATTGGACGAGGAGTTGACACGTTTTCTAGTCAGCTTTCAATATGAACTGTTAGTTTTAGATCTACGAGATGGTGAGCGAGAACAAGATGTAAAATGACTGTTCTCAATTCTGTTAACTGGTGGACATGATCTACAACGAAATACTGTCTTTTGTGGATAGTTGTCTCATTGGCAATCATGCCACATCTTCTTTTTTATATTTGCTGTGGTCTTTCTTCGTACTTTGATTTTGCCTCTGTATTTTTACACTGTAGGCAGTCCCTTTTTGTATTTTCCCAAGTTTCTCCGGTAAGATGGTTATGGCAATGAGAGAGGAATGTTCTGTCACCTCTACCATGCTTTCCATTTTCTGTTGCTGTGATTTAATCAACCAAAGCTGAAATGCTTCTCCATAATGTGTATTTTATCTGCTTTTGTCACAAAATAGTTATTCGAATTCTGTGGATAGATCTTAGATAAGAAAAATGGAAAAGTATATATAAGGTTATGTAACCAAACACAATCCTCTGGACTACGTCTTTTAAAATCAGCTTATTTATCATAGTTTTTCTTCATTGCCTGAGTAAATATTTCGAGGTGTTTTCTTGTGAACTTTGGAATTATGGCCAAAGATTGGGATAGGTGGTAGTCATAGTCTATATTTGGTTCATATGATTCATCTCTTTGTGAATCAAATAACAGATCTACTGGTACACTATACGTTTTAATTCAATATTCCTCACATGCACATTAAATTGCCTTTATAAGACACTTATGTACCGTAGAAGGAGAAAATTTAGTAACAAAATGTACAATTAATAAACCGATTGATAGTGATATTGTATCCACTACGTCATCAGGTGTAAAATCATGTGAAAAATCGAAAGAACATAATAGAATTGTACCAGAAAGTGGAATTTTAGGTAAAATCGTTTTGAAAACAAGCCGGAGTGGTTTGGACATTTTGATAGGAAAAACGGAAAGAGGACGTCTGATATTATTGCGAATGGGCCGTGAAGAGTTGGAACTTCTCCTTCCAGGGGAACATGAGTACCTTAGATTTAACAAAGTGCTAACCGAGGACTTTCAAGATGTACGAACAACACCATTAATGAATGATGCCGTGAATGACGGAATATTGAAGATAGAAAAAATTGTAAAAATTAAAAAACTGTAAATTTTTTTTTGATATTTTGTAATTTGTTTTTAGAGGGAGAAAGTTGGTATGTTTCTGTGAGAAAATGTGGGAAAAAGTTTTTGCTGATTAATGATCATTATATTGTGATGTTGTTTGTTTGTCTTATTATTGCTGATAATTGCCCTTAGATTTAATACTTTCGATTTTTTTTTTGCGTAGTGGAATGGAGACCAGCCCTGTGCGAACTATTATTTTGATTGTAACAATTTGTGTCATATGTCGGACAATAAGACTGTATAAACACGTAACTTTGTGATTTTTTCATTGTATTCTGTGTATTAAGCTTTTTATAATTGTGAATGTATGAGCTGAATGGTAGATTAGATAGAGATGGAATATAAGTATAGGGATATGATATTTTCTACAGAAAATGATATGTATATGTATATACATATGAGTATCGAAAGTAAATAATCAGACAATTATGTTCGTGACAAATATTTCACGCTATATAGATAATGTTTCAAATGTGTTTCGTTTCAGAGAAAGGACAATAACATATAAAAAAAAAGCATGGTTGCCTTCCGAACAGTCGATCCGGGTTCGACTCCCGTCCGACGCACGTAATTTTTGTTAGGATTTGCTGGAATCATATAGCCTACACTATTTGAGAAACTTTCTGAAATGTAGTGTTTCTTTGTTTGTGTTGCAGAAAATAAATACGTCGTTTTGATATCTTTTGGTCTAACTTAACTCCAATCGATTGATATAAAATTTAACATATATATAAGGAACTTAATTTTCATGTTGAATGAATTCCAATGCGAACATTTTAACAGGTGTGATTATGGTGTCGGTGGTGTAACGGTAAGCATGGTTGCCTTGGTTTTTTTTCTCGAATGCACCTAAAGCGGAGCATGTAGTGTTGATAGGACCTATAATGTATTCGTATATTCGATAATTGTTTTCATGATAAATTGTTGATGCTTGGCTAGATTTCAGTTCGAAGATACTATTGATTATTTCTATTGATAAACTGTTTTGACGTTTTCTCCTATTCCTGGTGGTTTCAGGAAAAAAGGGAAGATACGTCGGTGCACCTGACTGGGTTAGGTGTGTTCGGAAAAAAAAGTCAATAAACTAGTCGTAATTGAAAAATGCAGAATTCATATAAACAAACAAAATAGATGAAAGGTGGCAAGGTATTTAAGAAAGAATGTGCAGTTAAGGTTATTTAAATACCAATTAGGACATTTTTGGCTGCGCAAGTAATTGAAGCAGCTGAGAAAGTATGTGGAGAAAATTACGTTTTGGCAGCTGTACCAAATAATGCTGAAAGTTATTATGTGATAACAACGGTTACAGAAGAAATGTTGAAAATTTAACAAGAGGATTAGAAATAAATGAACTGTAATATTCAATTTTCTAATTTATTTGTTGTTTCCTTTTTGAATTTGCCTGCACATGTTGAGGATAGTGTGATAATTGGTAAATTGAAAGAAATGAACTGCACAATTGATTCACCCATATATAGACATGTACATCCGGGAGCTCAGGTTGCTGATGGCACTTGATACGTGAAAGTGAAATTTCCACCTGACTTGATTTCTTTATCGTGGTCTATAAAGTTTGACACCGGTTACTGGGGAACATATTTTAAAGAAGTTCATGATCATCAGATCCAACTTTGTAATATATGTAGTTCTGCTTCACATGTCCAATGTCCAAACTTGATTTGCCGTGGTAATGACGAACAAGGACACAAAAAGAAGAAATGCAAAGCAAACAAGTGTGATAAATGTGCTGGTTTGCCAAATCAGTGTTACTGTCCAACTGAAGATGATGGTTCTTGTCCATATTGCGGATATAAACCTTGTGAATGTGTTTGTGGAAACTGTGATGAGAAATATGATGAATGCAAATGTCATTGTGAAGGGTGTGGCAAACTGAAAGAGGAATGTAAAGTTTCAAATGAAGAAGAGATGGACGATGAAAAAGTAAATGAACATGATGTAGAAAATCATCCAAAAATAGAAGCTCAAGTAGAAGTACATCCCATGACGTTAACGAAGGAATCACTAGTACAAAAGGTGATGACAGGAATGGTGGATGTGATGACGATGGTAGCAGTTCGTCCGAGAATACTATCAAGGAGATAACAGAGAACGAAGATCGCGCCGATGGTAGTGCAAAGGAAAAAGAACGCGAGGATGCAAAAGATCGCAGTGGTGCAAAGAATAAAGATTGCTCTGATGTCAAAGATCGCAGTGATGCAAGGAACAAAGGACAGAAAAGACAGGTTGATGATGATGGTGAAACTGAAACTGTACATATAGACAAAAACATATTGTAATGATGATAACGATAATGAAATTGAAATTGAAAATTGGGATAATAATATGCAAGATGAAAATGTTGAAAATAATGATACTCATAGTAAGATTAGCAAAAAGTAAAATCACAAAATAATTCGGAAAGGCCATAATCACATGGCAAAATCAAATAACAAAACGCATCAAACAAGAATGGACAAGAACTGTCATGTTCCTGACTTGGTACAGGCATTTTCCAATGTAGAAAATGGTGGATTAAACCTGGTTTATAGCGCTAACCCTCTCACTTTGATAACAGTCTCATCAAATTCCGTTATATTTACATTGATGCGTTAACTAAACAGACACAATAAATAAAATAGTCAAAATATATGTACATCAGTCATCATCGTAAAACAATTTTAGGGAGCTACCATTTGATTTTTATGGGGAGGGGGTGTGCTAGGATGAAATTTGAAAAAAATAGGCAGGACAGGAGTTTTGAGTAAAAAAAAAAAGGCAGGATGAGACCCTTGCAAAAAAAAAAGTCAGGACGACAATTTAGGTTAAAAAAAAGTCAGGATAAACTAATAAAAGATTAAAAAAAAACACGTTGTTAAGATGATAAACAACATCAGTATGCAGAATCTATACATCAAGACCATCGTGTATTATTTGTGAAGTTGATACGGAATATTTATCAACAAGGTCTTGGTACCTTCCGATGAACTTTTTCAGAAAAAGGACGAGACGTTCTTTGACATACCCCTGGTTCATCAACTTTCTACTCAGACACTGATGACGTTTTACAAAGTCTGAGTAGGAGCTGCACGCTCTTGAATATCGAATAAGTTGGGAAATATATATCCCATATGCAGTTGAAGTTGGTATATTGCTACTAAGGTGGGGGAAATTTATAATTTCAAAATTAAAATCGTCTCGTTTGTCATAGATTCTGGTACTGAGATGACTGTGTAAGTAAAATTCGAGATATAAGTCTAAAAATAAGGCGGAGGAAGCCGTGTCTGTTGTTTCTTTAATCTCTAGTTCTAGGGGATATATTAATGGAACCCAATCAAAAAAGTTCGGATTGTTTATGGAAAGAACATCATCAATATATCTGAAACTGAAATTAAATAATCGGGCTTCTTTGATCCTCTTGTTTTTGACAAGTGTCTGCAGGAACACCGATTCATAAGAAAATAAGAAGAGGCGCAGTTTGTTCCCATAGGAATGCCGACAATTTGTTGGAAAAGTCTACCTCCAAACTCAACAAATATGTTGTCGATAAGAAACTCCAGCATACTGACCACTTGTTCTGTGTAGCATTTTTTACCTTTTTGTTTGTCACTATTAACGAAATATGCCTTATGAAATCCCAAAGTAATAAATTTACAGCATATGCTACCATTTTTATGTTGAAAGGCATTGTAGATTATTTCTTTAAGGCGATTTTTTAATTTCAAATGGGGAATGGTGGTATACAGGGTTGAAAAATCAAAAGTTTTGATAGAACTAATTTCAGAAAAAGACCGAAATTTAAAATTGTCTAGAAGTTCTTTAGAATTTTTAAGAATCCACATATGGTTAATACCACTACATGAGTAAACAGTTTCACAGTATTTCTGAAGACCCTCTTTCACTGCGGACAGAGTTTTAGTCAATCTAATGGACAATTTCTTAGTGGAACATGAAGATGAGCCAGCAATATACCGTTGTTTGTACGGAATTTTATGAAGCTTTGGTATCCAATACAAACAAGGTAAGTTCTCCGATTTGGTGTTCAATGTAATGTTTATTGAAGCCATGAAGGACTTATGATTTGCTAAAATCTCATCCTTGTCAACTGATATGTCTTTGTATGTGGGATTACCTGATTGCTCCTTTATACCCAATTCTTTTACAAGACATTCGTAGTAATACGATTTACATACAAAGCCAATATTATTTGAAGCTTTGTCCGCAGGAACAATAACATACTTATCATGAATAGATGATAGACATTTCATAGCCTCTTTGTCTCTGAAAACAGACTTAGGTCTGACGTTATATCAGAGACTTGATAGTTTTAACCCATTCTGACAAAGTGTCCAGTTCAACTTCTCGCTTAGCCCAGCAAGGACATCTTATTGTGTGAAAACCACACAGAATCTGATGTCAACAGCGAAAGTATGGAAGACTGTTCATGTGCTGATGAAAAAGAACACGATCAGTCTAAGTCCACCCAGTCAGGTGATTTTAAGCGGAGAAACAAAATGAAATTTCCACTAAATGTAAAAGGTAATATAAGAAGGAAACCGTATAAAAAGATAGTAAACAATGGAGAATCTTAATACATTTTTTATTTTTTTTATTTTTTCGTAATGGTTCTATTTGTCAGCAATAACTGTAATGGGCTGAGGAATGTGAATACATTAAAGAAGTATGTATATGTAATAAATGAAAGTAGAATAGATTTTTGATGTTACAAGAGACATTCTGGGATAATAGTTTTGTAACAAATTTATCTGACATTTTTTAAGGTAATTTAAAAGTTTTCTATAGTAATAGTACTCAATTGAGTCAAGGTGTTGCAATACTTGTTAGTCAGAAATATAAACACAATGTAACTAATGTGTATAATGATAAAGATGGTAGATTTTTATACGTGAAGTTTGAACATGAAGGTAGTGTTTACAATATTACGAATGTATATGCTCACAATGTAGTAAAAGAAAAGAGTGATCTTTTCATGTTTTTGGATAATTATATGCGACAATAGGATAATATTATTACATCTGGAGATTGGAATACAGCTTTGTCAAAATTGGACAGGGCTAGTAAAACAGAACACAAAGACGATATTGGTTATAAAACATTGTGTAATTTAATAAATAATAATGTATATGATTTTATCCATCTGTTGCTGGAAATTGTTCTATTCTTTTTGAGTTTCTAAATTTCATCCTTTTAATTCCGCTATCCAAAAGTAGTATTTGCGTCATGCGTCATCGTAATTGTCCTCTTATTAACTGCATTTTTTCTTTAATCATGAATTTCATACATTTTTTCTTATAAGTTTATCATGTTTATATTACGCCTCGGGCAATTATACTGTTCTTGTCGTCATCATGTAAACATATGTTCACCGGTCTTTGTTTCGTATACAGTGTATAACCTAAACATTCGGGAAAGCAAATTCTCTTTTGTTTTTTCAGTCTACCTTGTTCCGTTCAGCAGACTTTATCTCCAATTCTTCCTCCCAGAAAACATTCTCTTCAAATAGTGGTTTAGAGAAAGTAACATATGTTCGAAGATTAATTATACGCCCCTCAGTAATTGATTCGTATTTCCACTACAAATTAGCATAACCTACACCTAGTGTACGATATTGTTAAATTAATTGCACAATGATGAGACAAAGAATTAAACTTCCAGGACCTCTTAAAGTTTCAACTTTGGATAATTTCTATATCGTATCAATTACGGAATAATTGGCATCAGCTATCATGTACTATGTAGCAGTGTAGAAGTAAATATTTTCTTAGCATGGGGAAATTTAAAAGAAATAGACATTATAAGATATATATCGATAGCATTAAAGTTGTTATTTTTTTTATTATTTTTTTTAATCTAGCCTGCATATATGCATTGCCACGTAATTCAATAAACTGGCTGTATACGTCTGTGCGATAAGAAAGAATTTCGTGGGATTCCCAACTGAGCGCAGCCCAGGATGGACGTTTCATAATTGCTCCGGTGGACAAATCTGTGTTTCAACAGGATATTATGATTCGATAATAAATGTAAGGATTTATTTATGTTTTATTGACAAAACTGTATTGTATTAAGAAGAGAAACTGTCATTATAAACTATAGTTCCCCCTATTCCGACGATTTATTCGTGTGGAAAAGGGGGTCGTTTAGGAGCACTCGAGTGTTTGTTTTACAAATTTGGGCTGTGCTTGCTTGTAATTTTCCGGATTAACCGGCAAAATGGAGCAAACTAGTAAAAAAATGAATTTTTCTCAACGAAATGGTAGACGTGGTGCTGGGAATGGATATAATCAAAAGCAAAATTATGTTCGTGATGTAAAGTCGTATCAGAGAGATTGTACTGTGAGAATTGAAGTAATCAATACAGATGTTGTTGGTGAAAGAATAGTAATCGAAGATATTGAAACAATCACTGGTTTAAATTCGGTGTTAGCTGTTGTCAAAAATGATGCCATGTCGTATGATATAACATTAGATAGTAAGCAGACTGCTTTCAATCTAGTGCAAGAAGGAATTGATATTGCAAATAATGAATATCAAGTCAGCATGTTACATTCGGATATAACTGTTGTTTCTATTATGAAACTTCCGTCGTTTATTTCGGATGATGATATAAGAAGTAAATTAGTATCAAAAGGGGTGAAAATCGTTTCTCCTATATACAGACGAGCAATACCTGGAACGCAGGTAGCAGACGGGACAAGATTTATGAGATGCAAATTTCCACAAGGTATGGTCGCTTTGCCATGGACAATACCGTTCAAAATCGGCTCAGATACGAAATATTTACGGCTTGTACATAACAACCAGATGAAGGTCTGCTCGGAGTGTTTGTATCGGGAGCATATGCGTAAACAGTGTCCGTACTTTGTTTGTCACGGGTGTGGCCAATATGGACATTCCAAGAGACAATGTAAAGCTAGAAAATGTGAATATTGTCATAATTTACCGTTGTTTTGTGTGTGTGGAAGTAGCTCAGATCCAAAGAAAGATCAACCTCCGGCACATAAAAAGAAGAAGAACTGTGAAATATGTAATTTCTATTTTTGTATGTGCAAATGTAACATTTGCGGGAAAAAAGAATGTATATGCGCCTGTTTCAAATGTGATAAGTATCCATGTATATGTACCTGCGCTTTTTGTAAAAGTGATCCGTGTGTATGTCCGTGTCAGGACTGTCGTATATATCCATGTGTGTGTACATGCGACACATGTACAGAAAAAAATGATCGTTGTACTTGCAACAAACAGAATGAAGAAAATGGTCCGGAAATAGTTAACATTACCGGTGAAAATGATGATGAAGATATGTCTGAAGTTTGGTCAGAGGAGGATGTTGCCGATGCTGATCCTAAAACAAATGTTCCGATAGAAGTTAATGTGGTGCAAAATAAACAAAAAAGCCACCCCCAGGAGAAAAACAGAAAGAGAAAGATGGACAGTGATACTGAAAGTAATAATGAGATAACAGACGATGAACTTTTGAATTTAGATAACAAGGAAGAAGTTAATGAAAACATCAATTTAGACAAGGATTTTTTTGATTGCAAAAAGTTAAAAATAGCTAGTAATGACGCTCCTCCTGGGGACAATATTGTCACTAGGGAGAGTGAAAATGAAATTGACATTGAGCAGGGTTGCTCTAATGATAAAAGCACCTTCGTTGGTGACGAAGAAGTCTCCATGGAAGGTGCAAATGAAAATGAGTCTTCTATATGTTCTGATGGTGAAAATGACACCCCAAATAAATTTGTAAGTGCAAAAATGGCTAGAAAAATTAAGGAAAAACAGAGGAAACTTGAAAGGAGATCTATTGCAAAACCTACTCCTAATTTGACTGGTAAAAATGTAAGAAAGCTGGATAAGTTTATAAGCAAGATTGTTTTTCTTTTTGCAATGGTGGTAATTTGTTCTTTTAATTGTAATGGTTTGAAGAATGTAATTAATTTTGAGAATTTTATAAGTATTATTCATGATAGAAAATTTAGTATGGTATTATTACAAGAAACATTTTGGGATGATGCTTATGTAAATAGTGTTAAACACCTATATGAAGGTGATATATATTGTAGTAACAGTTTACATGGTAGAAGGGGTGTGGCTGTTTTAGTGAATAATTATCTTAAAAATAAGATAAAATGTGTATATAAAGACTCTGATGGTAGATTTATTCATATAACATATGAAGAAGATGGACAATTGTTTGATGTAATTTCATTGTATGCTCCAAATGTTAATGCTGAAAGAGTTATCTTTTTTAACTTTGTTAAACAGTATACTGAAAAGTTAGATAACTTGATAATTGGTGGGGATTTTAATACTTCTCTATCTATGTTAGACAGAGGTGGTAAAAGTAATCATGTTATTGATGAACCATGTACAAAATTATGTGACTTGATTGAAAATAACAATTTGTATGATGTATGGCGTACTAGAAATAAAAGTTCTAGAATATTTTCATGGAAAAGAATTTGTAATGGAGAATTACAACAAAGTAGAATTGATTATTTCCTTGTAAATAAACAGTTATCTTCTTATGCTCAGAATGTATATTATAATACTACTAGTTTAAGTGATCATTCGTTTGTAATTATGAATTTTAACTGTAGTAGTATTGAAAGAGGTCCTGGATTGTGGGTCCTCAATAATACATTATTATGTAATGAAGAATATGTAAGGAGAGTAAAAGAAATTATTTCTGATGAAAAAGAAAATGAATTATATAATAAAGATTTAATGACTTGGTGGGATAATCTTAAATATAAAATAAAGAGATATTCTCAAATTTTTTCTTCTAAAATGGCAAAAGAAAATAGAAGAGATTTTTATAGATTAGAAAGGCAGATCAATTTTTTATGTGATAAAGCTGCTTGTGGTGTAGATATTGATGTAGCTAAGTTAGAAAGTTTGAAACTTGAGTTGTCAGCATATGAATTAGAAAAATGTAGAGGTGCAGTACTCAGATCAAAAGCTATTTGGGCTGTTGAGTCAGATAAATGTACAAAGTATTTTTTAAATTTGGAGAAATATAAACTAGAGAATAATTCTATAAAAGAATTACTAAATGAAAATAATGAATCAGTTTATGCTACTGAAGGTATTTTAGATTTACAATATAAATTTTATAAAGAATTGTACTCATGTGTAGATACAGATAATGATAAAATGTCTGAATTGTTAGATAGTGTAGATACAAAAATAGATGACAATGATTGTAATTTTTGTGATGCTGATATTTCACATGAAGAAATTTTTAAAGCAATAAATCAAATGTCAAAAAATAAAAGTCCAGGGTCTGATGGACTCACAGTTGAGTTTTACTGTCAATTTTATAATGAACTCAGAAATGTTTTATTTGATTTGTTTAATGTTATTGAAAAAGAAGGGGTTTTAGGCAGATCTATGAAATGTGGAGTGATTAGTCTTATATATAAAAAGAAAGGTGATAAAAAGTCTTTGAAAAATTATAGACCTATTTCATTACTACAGGTTGATTATAAAATATTAGCCAGAATAATGGCAAATAGATTTAAGGTAGTGTTACCTAAGATTGTATCTAATGATCAAACATGTTGTATTATTGGTAGGGATATATCAAATAATATTGCAAATGTAAGAGATATTATAGAACTTATTGAAAAAGATGAACTTGAAGGGTATATAATGAAATTAGATCAGGAAAAAGCTTTTGACAGAGTGAGTCATAAATATTTGTTATATGTGTTAAGAAAATATGAATTTGGTGATAGATTTGTAAAATGGATTGAAATATTTTATAATGGTATTAATAGTGCTGTAAAATGTAATGGATTTTTGACAAACTATTTTCATATTAAAAATGGTATTAGACAAGGCTGACCAATAAGTGCATTGTTATATGTTCTTGCTGCTGAACCTTTACATTGTAGAATTGTTAAAAATGACAAAATCAAAGGTATAAAAGTCCCTAATTGTGATAAAGAGGGATTAATTTATCAGCATGCGGATGATACTACATTATCTTTATGTAATAAGGAATCAATTCCTGAAGTGTTTAAGGAATTCGATTTGTATAGCAAAGCAACAGGTGCTAAAATAAACAGACAAAAGTCAGAGATAATATGTTTAGGTACTGGTACTTTATCTGTAGTAGAACAAGATCATATTGGTCTTAAAGTTTGTGAAGATTTTTTTCAACTGTTAGGAGTTTTTATTGGAAAAAATAGAAAAAAGTGTGATGAAATGAATTGGAAAAATAAAATAGTTAAGATAAAATCCCTTCTCAACATATGGTTATTGAGAAGGTTAACTATACATGGCAGGGTTAGTGTAATTAATTCACTGATATTATCTAGATTTTGGTACGCATTGTTTGTTACTGCATTACCTGAATGGGCTTATATACAGATAAAAAGACTTTGTCTGAATTTTATATGGAAAAATAGATGCCATTTAGTAAAATACAACTGTATAATAGATGATAAAAGTAGAGGTGGTTTAAATGTTGCTGATATCAAATGTAAAATATATGCTTTCAGGCTAAAATTTCTAGGCAGATTGTTAGATGATGAATATCAAGTGTTATGGAAATACACATTTAAGTATTTTGTATCCTCAATTTATGAAATGAAACTTTGTCATAATGTTTTTTATACAGTGATACCAAATTGTGAATTGAAAAAACTTCCTGTTGTTTATCAGGAATTTTTTCAAGCATTGAATTGTATAAGGAAAAATATAGAGTTTCCATTGTCTGTAGAAAATGTTTATGACCAGCCTTTGTTTGTTAATCCAAATATTGTACTTAATATTAGAACAATTGTATGGCACGATTTTATAGGTGCTGGTATTGTTTGTCTCAAAGATATATGCTTTGAAGTAAAAACTGGTTTCTTGCCAGATCATGCTATAGTTGAAATGATTCAAATTGTATATGAAGATGTTAATGTACAATATGTAATTGATAGATATAGAAATTTGTTGAATGTTATACCTGTAGAATGGAAAAACACAGTGAACTCTGATATTCACAGAATATCTATACCAAGAACAATAGACATTTCAATTATTTGTAAAAATGTGCATTATGATTTGAAATTATGTAGTACTAAAACATTATATACTATTATGTTGGAGAATATTGTTGAAGAATCTGTTAGTATTGAGTTATGGAAATCAGAATTTGATGTGACTTCTGAAGCATTCAGTAAAATATGGGAACATGTCAATATGTATTGGAAACCTTCTAATTTGGTTGAGTTAGACTTTAAGGTGTTACATAACTGTATTTTTACTAATGTAAAACTTCAAAAGATAGGCTTAGTTGATGATAATATCTGTAAAGTATGTTGCAGTGAAAAGGAAGACATCCTGCATATATTTATGAATTGTGATAAACTTGAAGATTTTCATAATTATTTGTCATCTTTATTGGTTAAATATTTGAAAACTGTGATTCAGATAAGATAAGTTTAGTAAGAAGTGAGGAACTATTGATTTTGGGATTGCGATGGCATATGAAAGGTGTAAATGATTCTTTTTTTAATTTTTTTATGTCTGTTGCCAGATATTGTATCTTCAGAAGGAGAAATTTGCTGAATAGTGGTTATTCTAATGTAAATTTGATTAAGTTATTTCAATATACATTAAAACATTATGTAACATATATGTATGTCTATCTCTGTCGATGTCATAATATGAGTCATATATTTCAAAAAAAGTTTGTAATGGATAACCCGTTGTTAGAAGAAACAGACAATGTTCTAGTCTTTAAATTGTAATAATTGTGTACCTGAAATGTAAATTAACAGTATTGTGAATACAAAGTATAGTATATAGTATATATTGAGAACAATCAAGGACAATTAATTTTATGTTTTGTTTTATTTGTATTATATGATGTTTGATTTTAATAAAGATAAAAAAAAAAAAAAAAGCATGGTTGCCTTCCTAACAGTCGATCCGGGTTCGACTCCCGGCCAACGCACGTAATTTTTGTTAGGATTTGATGGAATCAAATATAGCATGTTCCTTACACTAGTTGACGAACTTTCGGAAATGTAGTGTTTCTTTATTTGCGAGAGAGGAAACCAATAGCTTGTTTTCATATCTTTTTGTCTAACTGAACTCCAATAGGTTAAGATACAATTTGCTATAAAACTTCAAATATATGAAGCTTTATATATTGGATGGGTAATGAATTCGAATGCGATATATATCTAAGAAAATTTAAACAGGTGTATTTATGGCGTCGGTGGTGTAACGGTTAGCATGGTTGCCTTCCAAGCAGTCGATCCGGGTTCGACTCCCGGCCGACGCACGAATTTTTTATATTGTATGAAATTTATTGTCTACGTCATTTGAAAAAAAAAATACTCTGACCATTCCGATTCATGTTGTCTCAGTGCTTCCACAACTTTTTAATAGAAGCACCCCAGTGATTTCAAATGTCGGACTACTCGGTATACCAACATTAATTTCAACTCTTTACCAATCAAAGTTGATACAACTGAACCATTTGGACCAGTAGTGCTGAACAACTTTTGACACTAATTATAGTAATATTGAAACAAGTAAAACCGACAGCAAACTTTTTGAACGTTGATGCAATTTCAAATTGGCCATTCTTAAAGACAGAAAAAATAGATGTTTCCGCTGAGGATTGAACTCAGGACCTTCCGCGTGTTAAGCGGATGTGATTTTTTTTTTTTATCTTTATTATAATTCATAATTCATATATATATATATCACAGTTTCAGTTACACAAAAGTGAAAACATTGTCAATAGTTATTGTCCTTTCTCTGAAACGAAACACATTTGAAACATTATCTATATAGCGTGAAATATTTGTCACGAACACAATTGTCTGATTATTTACTTTCGATACTCATATTTATATACATATACATATCATTTTCTGTAGAAAATATCATATCCCTATACTTATATTCAATCTCTATCTAATCTACCATTCAGCTCATACATTCACAATTATAAAAAGCTTACACAGAATACAATGAAAAAATCACAAAGTTACGTGTTTATAGAGTCTTATTGTCCGACATATGACACAAATTGTTACAATCAAAATAATAGTTCGCACAGGGCTGGTCTCCATTCCACTACGCAAAAAAAATCGAAAGTATTAAATCTAAGGGCAATTATCAGCAATAATAAGACAAACAAACAACATCACAATATAATGATCATTAATCAGCAAAAACTTTTTCCCACATTTTCTCACAGAAACATACCAACTTTCTCACTATAAAAACAAACTACAAAATATCAATAAAAAAGTTACAGTTTTTTAATTTTTACAACTTTTTCTATCTTCAATATTCCGTCATTCACGGCATCATTCATTAATGGTGTTGTTCGTACATCTTGAAAGTCCTCGGTTAGCACTTTGTTGAATCTAAGGTACTCATGTTCCCCTGGAAGGAGAAGTTCCAACTCTTCACGGCCCATTCGCAACAATATCAGACGTCCTCTTTCCGTTTTTCCTATCAAAATGTCCAAACCACTCCGGCTTGTTTTCAAAACGATTTTACTTAAAATTCCACTTTCTGGTACAATTCTATTATGTTCTTTCGATTTTTCACATGATTTTACACCTGATGACGTAGTGGATACAATATCACTATCAATCGGTTTATTAATTGTACATTTTGTTACTTAATTTTCTCCTTCTACGGTACACTTATTCTTTTTAATTCTATCACCAGATATTCTTTGTTTACTTATATTCACATTGTTTACATTTTTACCCGTTGAACAGGTTGATGGCAAAGACAATTCATTACACGTATCAATTGACAGTTCTATATTTGGACTCTCTATAACTTCAATGTTACCTGTAGTAGCAGAGGCCACAGACGGGTTATCATCAAAATCCATTATATCTAAGGTATTTGTCGATACCTTTTCACTCGGTATTTGACTAATTTCAGATAAACGATCTGAAAAAATCACATCTGTATGATTCTCAATATTAGAATTATTTGCATCATCATTGTTATACTCTTTCATCCGTTTTTTATCACGGTTGACAGTAGAATTTGATTTTCTTTTAGTCTTACTACTATCTTGATTTGTAAATACTATAGATACACGGGCTCTGTCATTCTCACCATGAACAGTAAATGATATATGACGAAATTGTTTACATGCGTTTTCTATAGTACTCATTAATAACGAAGGGAGTCTTTCCATTATAAATATAGTTAAAAACAGTTATACAATTCACCCTCGGGTAGCCTCTTTCAATCCAACAATATTTACAACGTTTCAAACAGTTAATAAAGACGTTTTTTCAATATCAATGATAAAAAACTTACTTCTAAAACAAGTTAGAATGTTAATAATCCATATTTTAGCTTGGTAATCCGAGCAAAAACTTATAATAGAGTAATATTTTCACTGTACACAAAAACAACGTCCTGTCATGTAAAGGTCCACTCGACTTTTTTCAGGACCTTCCGCGTGTTAAGCGGATGTGATAACCACTACACCACGGAAACCATGGGGATCTAGGTGTGAATTTACGCTTAAAACCATGACGGAAATCAAAGGCATGTAGCATTGCAGCTCAGGCATATCAACAGTTGACCAAATTGATGGATAACTAAATTTCTGCCGGCAGACAAACGCTATTTTAACATATGTCGTCTTTATTTTGTATTCGAAATCTCAAATTGATCCGACACGCAGTGTAAACTTTAATTTTTAGTTATTCCTTTCACATAGAAACCGTACTTAATTTGCAATCGATAGCTACAATTTGTCAATGAAAATAAAATATTCTAGAGATTGGAATACTTGTTCACTGTCTTGGTACAATGTGGTATGTGATATGAAATTATTTATAATCTATTTAATTTCACTTAGCAGTGTCAGGCTCGTTGGTCTAGTGGTATGATTCTCGCTTCGGGTGCGAGAGGTCCCGGGTTCGACTCCCGGACGAGCCCTAATTTTTGGCATTGCAAAAGGATCCGCTCATTAAACATCAAATCGCGAAACTGGGGTACCAATGTTGTAAGGCCACAATTTGGAGAATCACGGCCGCACAAATATATAAGCAGCCTATTCAAAGCGTAATATCGTTACCCATCTGGTCTTCCCGTCCTCATCAATGTCAGCCTGCAAAATGGGCTATAGACATTACTCGTGATACAACTCAAAAGGGAGTCTCCAACTATGTACAGTATATGCATCCAACTAGTATATTTCCTACCATAGAGGTGTCATGGATACTAGAATATATTTATTAAATGGTCTTGATCATGTTAATCTTTTGGGCCTCGGTGGATTTTGCTTCGCTTCTTTCGTATTTAAAATTGGCGCAACGTACTTCAGCCGTATCTATCCTGCCTTAATTATGACACTTTGTCGTAACCGTGGTGATTTCGTCTCATTCTTCGTCCAGGGATTCCTGACTGCGGATCGATGTTCACATTCCGGTCGCCGGTAAGTCAGATTTGTGTCAAGTTCCTCCCAGACAGACTACACACATTGCATAATGGCCCACACGGTTCTAGAAAGGTTATCATTTGAAAGAAGTAATAAGACTGACACTAACACCATGTCGTGGTATACATTTTCGATGCTAAAAAGTGGTAAATTAATTTTTTTACTCTCTCTCTCTCTCTCTTTTTTTTTTTATCCATCTGTTGCTGGATATTCTCCTATTCTTTTTGAGTTTCTAAATTTCATCCTTTCAATTCCGCTATCCAAAAGTATAGTATTTGCGTCATATACGTCATCGTTATCGTCCTCTTATTAACTGCGTTTTTTTTTTCTTTAATCATGAATTTGATACATTTTCTTATAAGTTTATATTACGCCTCGGGCAATTATACTGTTCGTGTCGTCATCATGTAAACATATGTTCACCGGTCTTTGTTTCGTATACAGTGTATAACCTAAACATTCGCCGGGAAAGCAAATTCTCTTTTGTTTTTCAGTCTATCTTGTTCTGTTCAGCAGACTTTATCTCCAATTCTTCCTCACAGAAAACATTTTCTTCAAATAGTGGTTTAGAGAAAGTAACATATGTTCGAAGATTAATTACGCCCCTCAGTAATTGATTCGTATATCCACTACAAATTAGCATAACCTCGCTACACCTAGTGTACGATATTGTTAAATTATTGCACAATGATGAGACAAAGAATTAAACTTTCAGGACCTCTTTTTAAAAAGTTTCAACTTTGGATAATTTCTATACCGTATCAATTACGGAATAATTGGCATCAGCTATCATGTACTATGTAGCAGTGTAGAAGTAAATATTTTGTTAGCATGGGGAAATTTAAAAGAAATAGACATTGTAAGTTATATATCGATATCATTAAAGTTGGTTTTTTTTTTTTAATCTAGCCTGCATATATGCATTGCCACGTAATTCAATAAACTGGCTGTATACTTCTGTGCTATAAGAAAGAATTTCGTTCACATCAGTAACATGGCGTCGGTGGTGTAACGGTTAGCATGGTTGCCTTCCAAGCAGTCGATCCGGGTTCGACTCCCGGCCGACGCACGTAATTTTTGTTAGGATTTGATGGAATCAAATATAGCATGTTCCTTACACTAGTTGACGAACTTTCGGAAATGTAGTGTTTCTTTATTTGCGAGAGAGGTAAACAATAGCTTGTTTTCATATCTTTTTGTCTAACTGAACTCCAATAGGTTAAGATACAATTTGCTATAAAACTTCAAATATATGAAGCTTTATATATTGGATGATAATGATCGTTGTACGTGCAACAAACAGAATGACGAAAATGGTCCGGAAATAGTTAACATTACCGGTGAAAATGATGATGAAGATATGTCTGAAGTTTGGTCAGAGGAAGAAGTTGCCGATACTGATCCTAAAACAACTGTTCCGATAGAAGTTAATGTGGTGCAAAATAAACCTAAAAGCCACCCCCAGGAGGAAAACAGAAAGAGAAAGATGGACAGTGATACCGAAAGTAATAATGAGATAAAAGATGATGAACTATTGAATCTCGATAACGAGGAAGATGTTAATGAAAACATCAATTTAGACAAGGATTTTTCTGATGGCAAAAAGTTAAAAATAGCTATTAATGACGCTCCTCCTGGTGACAATATTGTCACGGGGAGAGTAAAAATGAAATTGAAATTGAGCAGGGTTGCTCTAATGATGAAAGCACCTTCGTTGGTGACGAAGAAGTCTCCATGGAAGGTGCAAATGAAAATGAGTCTTCTATCTATTCTGATGGTGAAAATGACACCCCAGATAAATTTGTAAGTGCAAAAATGGCCAAAAAAATTAAGAAAAAACAGAGGAAACTTGAAAGGAGATCTATTGCAAAACCTACTCCCAATTTGAGTGGTAAAACTGTAAGAAAGGTGGTTGACAGTAAAAATAAATAAAAATGGATAAGTTTATATGCAAGTTTGTTTTTCTTTTTGCAATGGTGGTAATTTGTTCTTTTAATTGTAATGGTTTAAAGAATGTAATTAATTTTGAGAATTTTATAAGTATTATTCATGATAGAAAATTTAGTATGGTATTATTACAAGAAACATTTTGGGATGATGTTTATGTAGATAGTGTTAAACACCTATATGAAGGTGATATATATTGTAGTAACAGTTTACATGGTAGAAGGGGTGTGGCTGTTTTAGTGAATAATAATCTTAAAAATAAGATAAAATGTGTATATAAAGACTCTGACGGCAGATTTATCCATATAACATATGAAGAAGATGAACAATTGTTTAATGTGATTTCATTGTATGCTCCAAATGTTAATGCTGAAAGAGTTATCTTTTTTAACTTTGTTAAACTGTATATGGAAAAGTTAGATAACTTGATAATTGGTGGGGATTTTAATACTTCTCTATCTATGCTAGATAGAGGTGGTAAAAGTAATCATGTTATTGATGAACCATGTAAAAAATTATGTGACTTGATTGAAAATAACAATTTGTATGATGTATGGCGTACTAGAAATAAAAGTTCTAGAATATTTTCATGGAAAAGAATTTGTAATGGAGAATTACAACAAAGTAGAATTGATTATTTCCTTGTAAATAAACAGTTATCTCCTTATGTTCAGAATGTATATTATAATACTACTAGTTTAAGTGATCATTCGTTTGTAATTATGAATTTTAACTGTAGTAATATTGAAAGAGGTCCTGGATTGTGGGTCCTCAATAATACATTATTATGTAATGAAGAATATGTAAGGAGAGTAAAAGAAATTATTTCTGATGAAAAAGAAAATGAATTATATAATAAAGATTTAATGATTTGGTGGGATAATCTTAAATATAAAATTAAAAGATATTCTCAAATTTTTTCTTCTAAAATGGCAAAAGAAAATAGAAGAGATTTTTATAGATTAGAAAGGCAAATCAATTTTTTATGTGAAAAAACTGCTTGTGGTGTAGATATTGATGTAGCTAAGTTAGAAAGTTTGAAACTTGAGTTGTCAGCATATGAACTAGAAAAATGTAGAGGAGCAGTACTCAGATCAAAAGCTATTTGGGCTGTTGAGTCAGATAAATGTACAAAGTATTTTTTTAAATTTGGAGAAATATAAACAAGAGAATAATTCTATAAAAGAATTACTAAATGAAAATAATGAATCAGTTTATGCTACTGAAGGTATTTTAGATTTACAATATAAATTTTATAAAGAATTGTACTCATGTGTAGATACAGATAATGATAAAATGTCAGAATTGTTAGATAGTGTAGATACAAAAATAGATGATAATGATTGTAATTTTTGTGATGCTGATATTTCACATGAAGAAATTTTTAAAGCAATAAATCAAATGTCAAAAAATAAAAGTCCAGGGTCTGATGGACTCACAGTTGAGTTTTACTGTCAATTTTATAATGAACTCAGAAATGTTTTATTTGATTTGTTTAATGTTATTGAAAAAGAAGGTGTTTTAGGCAGATCTATGGAATGTGGAGTGATTAGTCTTATATATAAAAAGAAAGGTGATAAAAAGTCTTTGAAAAATTATAGACCTATTTCATTACTACAGGTTGATTATAAAATATTAGCCAGGATAATGGCAAATAGATTTAAGGTTGTATTGCCTAAGATTGTATCTAATGATCAAACATGTTGTATTATTGGTAGGGATATATCAAATAATATTGCAAATGTAAGAGATATTATAGAACTCATTGAAAAAGATGAACTTGAAGGGTATATAATGAAAATAGATCAGGAAAAAGCATTTGACAGAGTGAGTCATAAATATTTGTTATATGTGTTAAGAAAATATGGATTTGGTGATAGATTTGTAAAATGGATTGAAATATTTTATAATGGTATTAATAGTGCTGTAAAATGTAATGGATTTTTGACAAACTATTTTCATATGAAAAATGGTATTAGACAAGGCTGCCCTATAAGTGCATTATTGTATGTTGTAGCTGCTGAGCCTTTACATAATAAGATTATTAAAAATGATTTGATAAAAGGTATTGTTGTTCCAAATAGTGGAAAAGAAGAATTAATTTTTCAACATGCAGACGATACAACTTTATCTGTTTGTAATAAACAATCTATATCAGAAGTTTTTAAAGTTTTTGATTTATATAGTAGAGCAACTGGTGCTAAAATTAATAGACAAAAATCTGAAATTTTATGTGTTGGAAAGGGAGAATTGTCACCTGTAGAAAAACAGGAGTATGGTTTACAAGTATGTGATAATAATGTACAGTTACTTGGTGTTTATGTTGGAAAAAACAGAAATATATGTGATGATCTAAATTGGAAAGAAAAGATATCAAAATTGAAATCTCTTTTGAATATATGGTTACAAAGGCAATTAACATTGCAGGGTAGAGTTGTTGTTGTAAATACGTTAATGATGTCTAGATTTTGGTACACTCTTTTTGTATCCTCTATCCCGGAATGGGCTTATAATGAGATAAAGATTGTATGTGTTAATTTTGTATGGAATAAGAGATCTCATTTGGTGAATTATAATGTTATAATAAATCATAAATGTAATGGAGGTTTGCAATTAGTTGATATGAAATGTAAAATACATGCATTTAGATTAAAGTTTTTAGGAAGATTGATAAATGATGAATATGATGTACTATGGAAGCATACTTTTCTATACTTTGTGTCAAAGATTTATAATATGAATCTTGGTTTAGAAGTCTTGTTTATGCAAGTACCACATTGTGAGTTAAAATGTTTACCGATTGTGTATATTGAAATGTTAGAAGCTTGGTATATCTTGAGACAGAAGTCTGAAATGAAATTGAGTGTAGAAAATATATATGACCAACCATTGTTTAGGAATCCGGAGATTGTATTGAAGGATAAACCAATACTTTGGTATGATTTTATAAATGCTGGTATTATATCTCTTATGGATATATGTTATGAGGTTAAAACAGGGTTTTTACCTGATTGTGCTATTGTTGAAATAATACAAAATATATTTGAAAATGCAAATGTAAAGAATGTAATTGATCGTTATCATTGTTTAATTTGTGCAATTCCTGATGACTGGAAGCAGACCGTGCAACGTGAATTGCATTATAGAAATGCAAAAAGAACAATAAACATTTCTGTTATTATTAATCATGTACCATTTGAGTTACCATTGTGTACTGTTAAAAAGCTGTATAATTGTTTACTAGATGATATTTGTAAAGATCCATGTGGTGTTGAAATGTGGAAAACACTGTTCAATATTGATGATAATGACTTTAGTAAGATGTGGTGTAATGTAAATTTATTCTGGAAACCTGCAAAGTGTATTGAATTAGATTACAAAATACTTCATAATTGTATATTTACTAAAAGTAAATTCAAAAGAATTGGATGGTCTGATGATGATTTATGTGATGTTTGTGGTAGTGAAATTGAAGATCTATTACATATGTTTATAAACTGTGATGAACTGTTAGAATTTCATAACTATTTGTCTGAATTGTTTGTAAAATTATTTGAAAATTGTGATTCTGACAAAATAAGTGGTGTACAAAGTGAACATTTGCTACTATTTGGGTTAAATTGGAAAATGAAAGGTGTTAATGACAGTTTTGTTAACTTTCTGCTTTCAACTGCAAGATATTGTATATTTAGAAGAAGGAATATTATTATGAATGGCAAAACAAATGTTAATTTAGTTCAACTTTTTAAGTATGCACTGAAACATTATGTAATGTATTTTTATGTGTATATGTGTCAAAAAGGCAAAATGAAGTCTTTATTTGAAAAGAAATTTTTGCTTGATAATCCTCTGGTTAAAGAAGAAGATGATGATATAATATTTAAATTGTAGTAATTTGGAAATGTAAACTGATTGTGTGATGTAGACATTTATACAGAAGCTTGAAATTGAATGTTATAGACATTTCGAATTGATATTGACACTTGTGATAATGTTTTATGTATTTTAATGTGTATAATATGATGTCTTATTTTAATAAAGATAAAAAAAAAAAAAAGCATGGTTGCCTTCCAAGCAGTCGATCCGGGTTCGACTCCCGGCCGACGCACGTAATTTTTGTTAGGATTTGATGGAATCAAATATAGCATGTTCCTTACACTAGTTGACGAACTTTCGGAAATGTAGTGTTTCTTTATTTGCGAGAGAGGTAAACAATAGCTTGTTTTCATATCTTTTTGTCTAACTGAACTCCAATAGGTTAAGATACAATTTGCTATAAAACTTCAAATATATGAAGCTTTATATATTGGATGGGTGCGATATATGTCTAAGAGAATTTAAACAGGTGTATTTATGGCGTCGGTGGTGTAACGGTTAGCATGGTTGCCTTCCAAGCAGTCGATCCGGGTTCGACTCCCGGCCGACGCACGAATTTTTTATATTGTATGAAATTTATTGTCTACGTCATGTGAAAAAAAAAAATACTCTGACCATTCCGATTCATGTTGTCTCAGTGCTTCCACAACTTTTTAATAGAAGCACCCCAGTGATTTCAAATTTCGGACTACTCGGTATACCAACATTAATTTCAACTCTTTACCAATCAAAGTTGATACAACTGAACCGTTTGGACCAGTAGTGCTGAACAACTTTTGACACTAACTATAGTAATCTTGAAACAAAGTAAAACCGACAGCAAACTTTTTGAACGTTGATGCAATTTCAAATTGGCCATTCTTAAAGACAGCAAAAATAGATGTTTCCGCTGAGGATTGAACTCAGGACCTTCCGCGTGTTAAGCGGATGTGATAACCACTACACCACGGAAACCATGGGGATCTAGGTGTGAATTTAAGCTTAAAACCTTGACGGAAATCAAAGGCATGTAGCATTGCAGCTCAGGCATATCAACAGTTGACCTAATTGATGGATAACTAAATTTCTGCCGGCAGACAAACGCTATTTTATCATATGTCGTCTTTAT
Organism: Mytilus edulis; assembly: GCF_963676685.1. Taxonomy (NCBI): domain Eukaryota; kingdom Metazoa; phylum Mollusca; class Bivalvia; order Mytilida; family Mytilidae; genus Mytilus; species Mytilus edulis. The sequence goes on along the minus strand of NC_092349.1, from coordinate 48,922,944 downwards.
TTTGTATTCGAAATCTCAAATTGATCCGACACGCAGTGTAAACTTTAATTTTTAGTTATTCCTTTCACATAGAAACCGTACTTAATTTGCAATCGATAGCTACAATTTGTCAATGAAAATAAAATATTCTAGAGATTGGAATACTTGTTCACTGTCTTGGCACAATGTGGTATGTGATATGAAATTATTTATAATCTATTTAATTTCACTTAGCAGTGTCAGGCTCGTTGGTCTAGTGGTATGATTCTCGCTTCGGGTGCGAGAGGTCCCGGGTTCGACTCCCGGACGAGCCCTAATTTTTGGCATTGCAAAAGGATCCGCTCATTAAACATCAAATCGCGAAACTGGGGTACCAATGTTGTAAGGCCACAATTTGGAGAATCACGGCCGCACAAATATATAAGCAGCCTATTCAAAGCGTAATTTATCGTTACCCATCTGGTCTTCCCGTCCTCATCAATGTCAGCCTGCAAAATGGGCTATAGACATTACTCGTGATACAACTCAAAAGGGAGTCTCCAACTATGTACAGTATATGCATCCAACTAGTATATTTCCTACCATAGAGGTGTCATGGATACTAGAATATATTTATTAAATGGTCTTGATCATGTTAATCTTTTGGGCCTCGGTGGATTTTGCTTCGCTTCTTTCGTATTTAAAATTGGCGCAACGTACTTCAGCCGTATCTATCCTGCCTTAATTATGACACTTTGTCGTAACCGTGGTGATTTCGTCTCATTCTTCGTCCAGGGATTCCTGACTGCGGATCGATGTTCACATTCCGGTCGCCGGTAAGTCAGATTTGTGTCAAGTTCCTCCCAGACAGACTACACACATTGCATAATGGCCCACACGGTTCTAGAAAGGTTATCATTTGAAAGAAGTAATAAGACTGACACTAACACCATGTCGTGGTATACATTTTCGATGCTAAAAAGTGGTAAATTAATTTTTTTACTCTCTCTCTCTCTCTCTCTCTCTCTCTCTCTTTTTTTTTTATCCATCTGTTGCTGGATATTCTCCTATTCTTTTTGAGTTTCTAAATTTCATCCTTTCAATTCCGCTATCCAAAAGTATAGTATTTGCGTCATATACGTCATCGTTATCGTCCTCTTATTAACTGCGTTTTTTTTTTTTCTTTAATCATGAATTTGATACATTTTCTTATAAGTTTATATTACGCCTCGGGCAATTATACTGTTCGTGTCGTCATCATGTAAACATATGTTCACCGGTCTTTGTTTCGTATACAGTGTATAACCTAAACATTCGCCGGGAAAGCAAATTCTCTTTTGTTTTTCAGTCTATCTTGTTCTGTTCAGCAGACTTTATCTCCAATTCTTCCTCACAGAAAACATTTTCTTCAAATAGTGGTTTAGAGAAAGTAACATATGTTCGAAGATTAATTACGCCCCTCAGTAATTGATTCGTATTTCCACTACAAATTAGCATAACCTCGCTACACCTAGTGTACGATATTGTTAAATTAGTTGCACAATGATGAGACAAAGAATTAAACTTTCAGGACCTCTTTTTAAAAAGTTTCAACTTTGGATAATTTCTATACCGTATCAATTACGGAATAATTGGCATCAGCTATCATGTACTATGTAGCAGTGTAGAAGTAAATATTTTGTTAGCATGGGGAAATTTAAAAGAAATAGACATTGTAAGTTATATATCGATATCATTAAAGTTGTTATTTTTTTTTTTTAATCTAGCCTGCATATATGCATTGCCACGTAATTCAATAAACTGGCTGTATACTTCTGTGCTATAAGAAAGAATTTCGTTCACATCAGTAACATGGCGTCGGTGGTGTAACGGTTAGCATGGTTGCCTTCCAAGCAGTCGATCCGGGTTCGACTCCCGGCCGACGCACGTAATTTTTGTTAGGATTTGATGGAATCAAATATAGCATGTTCCTTACACTAGTTGACGAACTTTCGGAAATGTAGTGTTTCTTTATTTGCGAGAGAGGTAAACAATAGCTTGTTTTCATATCTTTTTGTCTAACTGAACTCCAATAGGTTAAGATACAATTTGCTATAAAACTTCAAATATATGAAGCTTTATATATTGGATGGGTGCGATATATGTCTAAGAGAATTTAAACAGGTGTATTTATGGCGTCGGTGGTGTAACGGTTAGCATGGTTGCCTTCCAAGCAGTCGATCCGGGTTCGACTCCCGGCCGACGCACGAATTTTTTATATTGTATGAACTTTATTGTCTACGTCATGTGAAAAAAAAAAATACTCTGACCATTCCGATTCCTGTTGTCTCAGTGCTTCCACAACTTTTTAATAGAAGCACCCCAGTGATTTCAAATTTCGGACTACTCGGTATACCAACATTAATTTCAACTCTTTACCAATCAAAGTTGATACAACTGAACCGTTTGGACCAGTAGTGCTGAACAACTTTTGACACTAACTATAGTAATCTTGAAACAAAGTAAAACCGACAGCAAACTTTTTGAACGTTGATGCAATTTCAAATTGGCCATTCTTAAAGACAGCAAAAATAGATGTTTCCGCTGAGGATTGAACTCAGGACCTTCCACGTGTTAAGCGGATGTGATAACCACTACACCACGGAAACCATGGGGATCTAGGTGTGAATTTAAGCTTAAAACCATGACGGAAATCAAAGGCATGTAGCATTGCAGCTCAGGCATATCAACAGTTGACCTAATTGATGGATAACTAAATTTCTGCCGGCAGACAAACGCTATTTTATCATATGTCGTCTTTATTTTGTATTCGAAATCTCAAATTGATCCGACACGCAGTGTAAACTTTAATTTTTAGTTATTCCTTTCACATAGAAACCGTACTTAATTTGCAATCGATAGCTACAATTTGTCAATGAAAATAAAATATTCTAGAGATTGGAATACTTGTTCACTGTCTTGGCACAATGTGGTATGTGATATGAAATTATTTATAATCTATTTAATTTCACTTAGCAGTGTCAGGCTCGTTGGTCTAGTGGTATGATTCTTGCTTCGGGTGCGAGAGGTCCCGGGTTCGACTCCCGGACGAGCCCTAATTTTTGGCATTGCAAAAGGATCCGCTCATTAAACATCAAATCGCGAAACTGGGGTACCAATGTTGTAAGGCCACAATTTGGAGAATCACGGCCGCACAAATATATAAGCAGCCTATTCAAAGCGTAATTTATCGTTACCCATCTGGTCTTCCCGTCCTCATCAATGTCAGCCTGCAAAATGGGCTATAGACATTACTCGTGATACAACTCAAAAGGGAGTCTCCAACTATGTACAGTATATGCATCCAACTAGTATATTTCCTACCATAGAGGTGTCATGGATACTAGAATATATTTATTAAATGGTCTTGATCATGTTAATCTTTTGGGCCTCGGTGGATTTTGCTTCGCTTCTTTCGTATTTAAAATTGGCGCAACGTACTTCAGCCGTATCTATCCTGCCTTAATTATGACACTTTGTCGTAACCGTGGTGATTTCGTCTCATTCTTCGTCCAGGGATTCCTGACTGCGGATCGATGTTCACATTCCGGTCGCCGGTAAGTCAGATTTGTGTCAAGTTCCTCCCAGACAGACTACACACATTGCATAATGGCCCACACGGTTCTAGAAAGGTTATCATTTGAAAGAAGTAATAAGACTGACACTAACACCATGTCGTGGTATACATTTTCGATGCTAAAAAGTGGTAAATTAATTTTTTTACTCTCTCTCTCTCTCTCTCTCTCTCTTTTTTTTTTTTATCCATCTGTTGCTGGATATTCTCCTATTCTTTTTGAGTTTCTAAATTTCATCCTTTCAATTCCGCTATCCAAAAGTATAGTATTTGCGTCATATACGTCATCGTTATCGTCCTCTTATTAACTGCGTTTTTTTTTTTCTTTAATCATGAATTTGATACATTTTCTTATAAGTTTATATTACGCCTCGGGCAATTATACTGTTCGTGTCGTCATCATGTAAACATATGTTCACCGGTCTTTGTTTCGTATACAGTGTATAACCTAAACATTCGCCGGGAAAGCAAATTCTCTTTTGTTTTTCAGTCTATCTTGTTCTGTTCAGCAGACTTTATCTCCAATTCTTCCTCACAGAAAACATTTTCTTCAAATAGTGGTTTAGAGAAAGTAACATATGTTCGAAGATTAATTACGCCCCTCAGTAATTGATTCGTATTTCCACTACAAATTAGCATAACCTCGCTACACCTAGTGTACGATATTGTTAAATTAATTGCACAATGATGAGACAAAGAATTAAACTTTCAGGACCTCTTTTTAAAAAGTTTCAACTTTGGATAATTTCTATACCGTATCAATTACGGAATAATTGGCATCAGCTATCATGTACTATGTAGCAGTGTAGAAGTAAATATTTTGTTAGCATGGGGAAATTTAAAAGAAATAGACATTGTAAGTTATATATCGATATCATTAAAGTTGTTATTTTTTTTTTTTTTTTAATCTAGCCTGCATATATGCATTGCCACGTAATTCAATAAACTGGCTGTATACTTCTGTGCTATAAGAAAGAATTTCGTTCACATCAGTAACATGGCGTCGGTGGTGTAACGGTTAGCATGGTTGCCTTTTTTTTAATGTGGTCGAGTGGACCTTTAAGTGACTGGATGTGTTGTTTATGTCTAAAGAAAATTACTATGTTATAAGTGATTGCTCGGATTTCCAAGCATATATTAGGAATATAAACATTCTAACTTGTATCAGAAGTAAGTTGTTTTCTTTAATTATGACAAAACTGTCGTTTGTAAAGTATTACGTATTTGTAAACATTGTCGTATAGAAAGAGGCCACCGAAGGTGAATTGTTTTATAATGGAGAGACTTCCATCTTTATTGATGAGCACCATAGAAAATGCTTGTGGACAATTTAGAAATATAACATTTACCGTGCATGGTGAAAATGACAGAGCACGTATTTCTATCATGTTTTCAAATGAAGATAACAATAAAAGTAAACGAAAGTCTAATTCAACTGTCAATCGTGACAAAAAACGTATGAAGGAATATAACAATATTGTTGATAGTGTTTCTAATATTGAAAAACATACCGAAGTGATTCATTTGAATAGTGCATTTGAAACAAATCAAATACGGGACGAAACGGTAGCAACAAATACATCAGATATAATGGACATTGAAGAGAACCCGTCTGAGGCCTCCACTACTGCATGTACAGGTAACATTGAAACCGGTATAGAACGTCCAAATATAGAACTGTGTTCAATCGATACAGGTAAAGAATGTTCTGTGTCATTGAATAGTGAAATTAACAATGTAAATAAAAACAAACGTGGATTATCCATTGACATAATTGAAAAGGATAAATGTAAAACAAAAGGAAATGTACTTTCAGAATTTATGCCGCTTAGTAAAGTAAATTACAGTGATATTTTATCTGCTACATCTCAACGCGATAGAATGGTAGAACAAAATGACAAAAGTAAACAAACATTTCCGTCAAATATTGCAACTGATATTAAGTTAATTCCAAAATTTGTTTTGAAACAATCAGGAGGTCGCAACGAAATATTGATCGGAAAAACATTGAGGAAACGTCTGATATTGTATTATATAGATGATAAAGAATTTGAAATACTCGATTGCAGTGACCGAGTTTTCTATAAATTTAATAAAGTGTTGACTGAAGATTTTCGTGATGTAAGAACTATACCGAAATTGATGACTGATGATGTGAGAAAAGGAATAGATGAGATGATAAAATTTGCGACAAATAAAAAACTATAATTGTTTCATTATTTTATTATATGTTGATTTGTAAGAGAGATAGTTTGTATGTTGTTTGTGAGAATTTTGTGAAAAAGTTTTTCAAAATATTTTGATAATTTTTGTGCTCTGTTTGCATGTCTTTAAATAGCTGATGATTGACTCGATATTTAATACTTCGAATTTTGATTGCGTTGTGGAATGGAATCCAGCCCAGTGCGAACAATATTTTCTATTGTATTATTTTTTGCCCTCTGTCGGAAAATAAGACGTCATAATCATTGTTCACTCTAATTTTTCTTTGTATTCTGTGTAAGCTTTTTATCAATTTGAATGTATGTGCTGAATGGTAGATAAGAGTGAGTTAGAATATAAGTATATGAATATTTTTCTATAGGATATGATATGATATCTATATATGAGTATATAACCAGATAATTGTGTTCGTGAAAATATTTCACGCATTTGAATTGTAAATGTAGAATATTGAATATTTCTTTTCAGAGAAAGGACAATAATTGATTATATTGTTTTCATTGATGTGTAATTCTGAACTGTGATATGTAAATACGAAGTTTGATTATAATAAAGATAAAAAAAAAAAAGCATGGTTGCCTTCCAAGCAGTCGATCCGGGTTCGACTCCCGGCCGACGCACGTAATTTTTGTTAGGATTTGATGGAATCAAATATAGCATGTTCCTTACACTAGTTGACGAACTTTCGGAAATGTAGTGTTTCTTTATTTGCGAGAGAGGTAAACAATAGCTTGTTTTCATATCTTTTTGTCTAACTGAACTCCAATAGGTTAAGATACAATTTGCTATAAAACTTCAAATATATGAAGCTTTATATATTGGATGGGTGCGATATATGTCTAAGAGAATTTAAACAGGTGTATTTATGGCGTCGGTGGTGTAACGGTTAGCATGGTTGCCTTCCAAGCAGTCGATCTGTCAACGTATATTTGTTCCACCTAGCAGAAGTTCCAATGGAAACATTGTTATATACAATGTCAGAATATCTGTTCCTGTTGGAACAAATCTTCTATACCATTTATTCTGTTAGGAACATTTTCTGTAATATTTATTCCAGTGGAAATAATATTCCAGAATATTGTTTCCATTTGGAACTTATATTATGAAGGAACTTCTATTCTGTGACAGATCCGGGTTCGACTCCCGGCCGACGCACGAATTTTTTATATTGTATGAAATTTATTGTCTACGTCATGTGAAAAAAAAAATACTCTGACCATTCCGATTCCTGTTGTCTCAGTGCTTCCACAACTTTTTAATAGAAGCACCCCAGTGATTTCAAATTTCGGACTACTCGGTATACCAACATTAATTTCAACTCTTTACCAATCAAAGTTGATACAACTGAACCGTTTGGACCAGTAGTGCTGAACAACTTTTGACACTAACTATAGTAATCTTGAAACAAAGTAAAACCGACAGCAAACTTTTTGAACGTTGATGCAATTTCAAATTGGCCATTCTTAAAGACAGCAAAAATAGATGTTTCCGCTGAGGATTGAACTCAGGACCTTCCGCGTGTTAAGCGGATGTGATAACCACTACACCACGGAAACCATGGGGATCTAGGTGTGAATTTAAGCTTAAAACCATGACGGAAATCAAAGGCATGTAGCATTGCAGCTCAGGCATATCAACAGTTGACCTAATTGATGGATAACTAAATTTCTGCCGGCAGACAAACGCTATTTTATCATATGTCGTCTTTATTTTGTATTCGAAATCTCAAATTGATCCGACACGCAGTGTAAACTTTAATTTTTAGTTATTCCTTTCACATAGAAACCGTACTTAATTTGCAATCGATAGCTACAATTTGTCAATGAAAATAAAATATTCTAGAGATTGGAATACTTGTTCACTGTCTTGGCACAATGTGGTATGTGATATGAAATTATTTATAATCTATTTAATTTCACTTAGCAGTGTCAGGCTCGTTGGTCTAGTGGTATGATTCTCGCTTCGGGTGCGAGAGGTCCCGGGTTCGACTCCCGGACGAGCCCTAATTTTTGGCATTGCAAAAGGATCCGCTCATTAAACATCAAATCGCGAAACTGGGGTACCAATGTTGTAAGGCCACAATTTGGAGAATCACGGCCGCACAAATATATAAGCAGCCTATTCAAAGCGTAATTTATCGTTACCCATCTGGTCTTCCCGTCCTCATCAATGTCAGCCTGCAAAATGGGCTATAGACATTACTCGTGATACAACTCAAAAGGGAGTCTCCAACTATGTACAGTATATGCATCCAACTAGTATATTTCCTACCATAGAGGTGTCATGGATACTAGAATATATTTATTAAATGGTCTTGATCATGTTAATCTTTTGGGCCTCGGTGGATTTTGCTTCGCTTCTTTCGTATTTAAAATTGGCGCAACGTACTTCAGCCGTATCTATCCTGCCTTAATTATGACACTTTGTCGTAACCGTGGTGATTTCGTCTCATTCTTCGTCCAGGGATTCCTGACTGCGGATCGATGTTCACATTCCGGTCGCCGGTAAGTCAGATTTGTGTCAAGTTCCTCCCAGACAGACTACACACATTGCATAATGGCCCACACGGTTCTAGAAAGGTTATCATTTGAAAGAAGTAATAAGACTGACACTAACACCATGTCGTGGTATACATTTTCGATGCTAAAAAGTGGTAAATTAATTTTTTTTACTCTCTCTCTCTCTCTCTCTCTCTCTCTCTCTCTCTTTTTTTTTATCCATCTGTTGCTGGATATTCTCCTATTCTTTTTGAGTTTCTAAATTTCATCCTTTCAATTCCGCTATCCAAAAGTATAGTATTTGCGTCATATACGTCATCGTTATCGTCCTCTTATTAACTGCGTTTTTTTTTCTTTAATCATGAATTTGATACATTTTCTTATAAGTTTATATTACGCCTCGGGCAATTATACTGTTCGTGTCGTCATCATGTAAACATATGTTCACCGGTCTTTGTTTCTTATACAGTGTATAACCTAAACATTCGCCGGGAAAGCAAATTCTCTTTTGTTTTTCAGTCTATCTTGTTCTGTTCAGCAGACTTTATCTCCAATTCTTCCTCACAGAAAACATTTTCTTCAAATAGTGGTTTAGAGAAAGTAACATATGTTCGAAGATTAATTACGCCCCTCAGTAATTGATTCGTATTTCCACTACAAATAAGCATAACCTCGCTACACCTAGTGTACGATATTGTTAAATTAATTGCACAATGATGAGACAAAGAATTAAACTTTCAGGACCTCTTTTTAAAAAGTTTCAACTTTGGATAATTTCTATACCGTATCAATTACGGAATAATTGGCATCAGCTATCATGTACTATGTAGCAGTGTAGAAGTAAATATTTTGTTAGCATGGGGAAATTTAAAAGAAATAGACATTGTAAGTTATATATCGATATCATTAAAGTTGTTATTTTTTTTTTAATCTAGCCTGCATATATGCATTGCCACGTAATTCAATAAACTGGCTGTATACTTCTGTGCTATAAGAAAGAATTTCGTTCACATCAGTAACATGGCGTCGGTTGTGTAACGGTTAGCATGGTTGCCTTCCAAGCAGTCGATCCGGGTTCGACTCCCGGCCGACGCACGTAATTTTTGTTAGGATTTGATGGAATCAAATATAGCATGTTCCTTACACTAGTTGACGAACTTTCGGAAATGTAGTGTTTCTTTATTTGCGAGAGAGGTAAACAATAGCTTGTTTTCATATCTTTTTGTCTAACTGAACTCCAATAGGTTAAGATACAATTTGCTATAAAACTTAAAATATATGAAGCTTTATATATTGGATGGGTGCGATATATATCTAAGAGAATTTAAACAGGTGTATTTATGGCGTCGGTGGTGTAACGGTTAGCATGGTTGCCTTCCAAGCAGTCGATCCGGGTTCGACTCCCGGCCGACGCACGAATTTTTTATATTGTATGAAATTTATTGTCTACGTCATGTGAAAAAAAAAAAATACTCTGACCATTCCGATTCATGTTGTCTCAGTGCTTCCACAACTTTTTAATAGAAGCACCCCAGTGATTTCAAATTTCGGACTACTCGGTATACCAACATTAATTGCAACTCTTTACCAATCAAAGTTGATACAACTGAACCGTTTGGACCAGTAGTGCTGAACAACTTTTGACACTAACTATAGTAATCTTGAAACAAAGTAAAACCGACAGCAAACTTTTTGAACGTTGATGCAATTTCAAATTGGCCATTCTTAAAGACAGCAAAAATAGATGTTTCCGCTGAGGATTGAACTCAGGACCTTCCGCGTGTTAAGCGGATGTGATAACCACTGCACCACGGAAACCATGGGGATCTAGGTGTGAATTTAAGCTTAAAACCATGACGGAAATCAAAGGCATGTAGCATTGCAGCTCAGGCATATCAACAGTTGACCTAATTGATGGATAACTAAATTTCTGCCGGCAGACAAACGCTATTTTATCATATGTCGTCTTTATTTTGTATTCGAAATCTCAAATTGATCCGACACGCAGTGTAAACTTTAATTTTTAGTTATTCCTTTCACATAGAAACCGTACTTAATTTGCAATCGATAGCTACAATTTGTCAATGAAAATAAAATATTCTAGAGATTGGAATACTTGTTCACTGTCTTGGCACAATGTGGTATGTGATATGAAATTATTTATAATCTATTTAATTTCACTTAGCAGTGTCAGGCTCGTTGGTCTAGTGGTATGATTCTCGCTTCGGGTGCGAGAGGTCCCGGGTTCGACTCCCGGACGAGCCCTAATTTTTGGCATTGCAAAAGGATCCGCTCATTAAACATCAAATCGCGAAACTGGGGTTCCCAAGTTGTAAGGCCACAATTTGGAGAATCACGGCCGCACAAATATATAAGCAGCCTATTCAAAGCGTAATTTATCGTTACCCATCTGGTCTTCCCGTCCTCATCAATGTCAGCCTGCAAAATGGGCTATAGACATTACTCGTGATACAACTCAAAAGGGAGTCTCCAACTATGTACAGTATATGCATCCAACTAGTATATTTCCTACCATAGAGGTGTCATGGATACTAGAATATATTTATTAAATGGTCTTGATCATGTTAATCTTTTGGGCCTCGGTGGATTTTGCTTCGCTTCTTTCGTATTTAAAATTGGCGCAACGTACTTCAGCCGTATCTATCCTGCCTTAATTATGACACTTTGTCGTAACCGTGGTGATTTCGTCTCATTCTTCGTCCAGGGATTCCTGACTGCGGATCGATGTTCACATTCCGGTCGCCGGTAAGTCAGATTTGTGTCAAGTTCCTCCCAGACAGACTACACACATTGCATAATGGCCCACACGGTTCTAGAAAGGTTATCATTTGAAAGAAGTAATAAGACTGACACTAACACCATGTCGTGGTATACATTTTCGATGCTAAAAAGTGGTAAATTAATTTTTTTACTCTCTCTCTCTCTCTCTCTCTCTCTTTTTTTTTTTTATCCATCTGTTGCTGGATATTCTCCTATTCTTTTTGAGTTTCTAAATTTCATCCTTTCAATTCCGCTATCCAAAAGTATAGTATTTGCGTCATATACGTCATCGTTATCGTCCTCTTATTAACTGCGTTTTTTTTTTTCTTTAATCATGAATTTGATACATTTTCTTATAAGTTTATATTACGCCTCGGGCAATTATACTGTTCGTGTCGTCATCATGTAAACATATGTTCACCGGTCTTTGTTTCGTATACAGTGTATAACCTAAACATTCGCCGGGAAAGCAAATTCTCTTTTGTTTTTCAGTCTATCTTGTTCTGTTCAGCAGACTTTATCTCCAATTCTTCCTCACAGAAAACATTTTCTTCAAATAGTGGTTTAGAGAAAGTTACATATGTTCGAAGATTAATTACGCCCCTCAGTAATTGATTCGTATTTCCACTACAAATTAGCATAACCTCGCTACACCTAGTGTACGATATTGTTAAATTAATTGCACAATGATGAGACAAAGAATTAAACTTTCAGGACCTCTTTTTAAAAAGTTTCAACTTTGGATAATTTCTATACCGTATCAATTACGGAATAATTGGCATCAGCTATCATGTACTATGTAGCAGTGTAGAAGTAAATATTTTGTTAGCATGGGGAAATTTAAAAGAAATAGACATTGTAAGTTATATATCGATATCATTAAAGTTGTTATTTTTTTTTTTAATCTAGCCTGCATATATGCATTGCCACGTAATTCAATAAACTGGCTGTATACTTCTGTGCTATAAGAAAGAATTTCGTTCACATCAGTAACATGGCGTCGGTGGTGTAACGGTTAGCATGGTTGCCTTCCAAGCAGTCGATCCGGGTTCGACTCCCGGCCGACGCACGTAATTTTTGTTAGGATTTGATGGAATCAAATATAGCATGTTCCTTACACTAGTTGACGAACTTTCGGAAATGTAGTGTTTCTTTATTTGCGAGAGAGGTAAACAATAGCTTGTTTTCATATCTTTTTGTCTAACTGAACTCCAATAGGTTAAGATACAATTTGCTATAAAACTTCAAATATATGAAGCTTTATATATTGGATGGGTGCGATATATGTCTAAGAGAATTTAAACAGGTGTATTTATGGCGTCGGTGGTGTAACGGTTAGCATGGTTGCCTTCCAAGCAGTCGATCCGGGTTCGACTCCCGGCCGACGCACGAATTTTTTATATTGTATGAAATTTATTGTCTACGTCATGTGAAAAAAAAAAATACTCTGACCATTCCGATTCATGTTGTCTCAGTGCTTCCACAACTTTTTAATAGAAGCACCCCAGTGATTTCAAATTTCGGACTACTCGGTATACCAACATTAATTGCAACTCTTTACCAATCAAAGTTGATACAACTGAACCGTTTGGACCAGTAGTGCTGAACAACTTTTGACACTAACTATAGTAATCTTGAAACAAAGTAAAACCGACAGCAAACTTTTTGAACGTTGATGCAATTTCAAATTGGCCATTCTTAAAGACAGCAAAAATAGATGTTTCCGCTGAGGATTGAACTCAGGACCTTCCGCGTGTTAAGTGAGAAAAGTCGAACGCACCTTTGATTAGCAAGGACGTGTATTTCAACAAGGACAAATTTTTCCAATATATGTAGGATTCTTTGGATTTCCAGAATTTATATTCATGTTTGGATGAAGAACTTACTCGTCTTAAGTAAGTATCGTTTGTTTGTTGAAAACTGTAACCTCCCTGTTTGAAAAAAGACATGTTTTAAACTGATGTTTACAACTGTGCCATCGACCTAGATATTAACCTTGAACATCAATATTGATTATGGATAAATTACCTGTTTATTTGGTGAAGTCGATAGAAAATGCATGTAACATATTTGACAATATAACATTCACTATACACGGAGATGAAAATAAAGCAAGAATATCTATAATGTTCGGACAATCTGATAGTAAACATAGTACACGAAAGTCAAAATCTATGGAACGCAGGAATAACAAAAGAATGCAAAATTATATTGAAAAAGTTACAAAAAAAGATGACAAACTAGAAGGAAATAAAAGCTTTGTTCAAGGAACCATTGAAAGTAATGATGATCCATTAATGGAGATCGAAACAGAAACTGTACGGAGCGCAGAAACGGACACTACTGTAGTAGAGAACTGTACATTTGCATTACAGGATAGTAATACGGATTTTTCAAACACTTATTCCGACAAAGTTGAAGTTGAGAAAATGAACAAAGGGATAGGAAATGCTCAATTATCAGAAATTAGTGAAAACAAGGTAATTGAAACTATACGCAAAGAGGAAAAAGACACAACAATGACAATTCAGTCTGATGAATCGGATGATGATAGTGATGATGATAGTGATGACGATAGTGAGTTAAGTGACTATGATGGTTGTCCAATACAAGTCCCAATTGACGACATTATTGTGAAAGCGGTGATTAAGACAAGTAGATTATTGCCTGATAAATTCATTGCAAAAATAAAAGGGACAGAAAAACTTGTAAAGTATGATCGGGGTCGTAACAAAGTAGGACAAGTTCGACCAAAGGATGTTGATTATGACACATATAAGCAAAACGTCGAACAAGATTTTCCAGATGTGAGGAACTATGAATTTCGTCCTGATGATACTGATGATATACTTTTTCGGATTGCTGATTGTGCAATTGCTAATGGACTTTATAAACATAGAAAATGATTTATTTTGTATATATGAAAGCGTTTTATTTTTTAATTTGGATTATTCTATGACTTGAAATAATAGTTTTATTTTCAATTTTAAAAACATGTCTTTGAGTTATTATCTTACAATGTTAAAATAAAGTTGAATGTGTGAAGGAATTGGAATCCATCCGCGTACATGCAATTTTTGTTTTTATAAAAGCATTTCTGTTTAGACTTATGGTAATGTTGTGTAAAATGTAAATGAAAATAATTATTTTTTGTTTGGAAAGAGACGATGTGTATATTCTATTTTTAATTAAAAAATTCATAAAAGAAAAAAAAATAAAGTGATAATGCGGCATTATATAAATGAATGAATATATCTGAGTGTGATATTGTAGGAAATTTGCTAAAACTGTGATATCATTGTAGGTCAATCTGTATAATAACTGTATAATGTGTAATTATGATGTCTGATTATAATAAAGATAAAAAAAAAAAAAAGCATGGTTGCCTTCCAAGCAGTCGATCCGGGTTCGACTCCCGGCCGACGCACGAATTTTTTATATTGTATGAAATTTATTGTCTACGTCATGTGAAAAAAAAAATACTCTGACCATTCCGATTCCTGTTGTCTCAGTGCTTCCACAACTTTTTAATAGAAGCACCCCAGTGATTTCAAATTTCGGACTACTCGGTATACCAACATTAATTTCAACTCTTTACCAATCAAAGTTGATACAACTGAACCGTTTGGACCAGTAGTGCTGAACAACTTTTGACACTAACTATAGTAATCTTGAAACAAAGTAAAACCGACAGCAAACTTTTTGAACGTTGATGCAATTTCAAATTGGCCATTCTTAAAGACAGCAAAAATAGATGTTTCCGCTGAGGATTGAACTCAGGACCTTCCGCGTGTTAAGCGGATGTGATAACCACTACACCACGGAAACCATGGGGATCTAGGTGTGAATTTAAGCTTAAAACCATGACGGAAATCAAAGGCATGTAGCATTGCAGCTCAGGCATATCAACAGTTGACCTAATTGATGGATAACTAAATTTCTGCCGGCAGACAAACGCTATTTTATCATATGTCGTCTTTATTTTGTATTCGAAATCTCAAATTGATCCGACACGCAGTGTAAACTTTAATTTTTAGTTATTCCTTTCACATAGAAACCGTACTTAATTTGCAATCGATAGCTACAATTTGTCAATGAAAATAAAATATTCTAGAGATTGGAATACTTGTTCACTGTCTTGGCACAATGTGGTATGTGATATGAAATTATTTATAATCTATTTAATTTCACTTAGCAGTGTCAGGCTCGTTGGTCTAGTGGTTCTCGCTTCGGGTGCGAGAGGTCCCGGGTTCGACTCCCGGACGAGCCCTAATTTTTGGCATTGCAAAAGGATCCGCTCATTAAACATCAAATCGCGAAACTGGGGTACCAATGTTGTAAGGCCACAATTTGGAGAATCACGGCCGCACAAATATATAAGCAGCCTATTCAAAGCGTAATTTATCGTTACCCATCTGGTCTTCCCGTCCTCATCAATGTCAGCCTGCAAAATGGGCTATAGACATTACTCGTGATACAACTCAAAAGGGAGTCTCCAACTATGTACAGTATATGCATCCAACTAGTATATTTCCTACCATAGAGGTGTCATGGATACTAGAATATATTTATTAAATGGTCTTGATCATGTTAATCTTTTGGGCCTCGGTGGATTTTGCTTCGCTTCTTTCGTATTTAAAATTGGCGCAACGTACTTCAGCCGTATCTATCCTGCCTTAATTATGACACTTTGTCGTAACCGTGGTGATTTCGTCTCATTCTTCGTCCAGGGATTCCTGACTGCGGATCGATGTTCACATTCCGGTCGCCGGTAAGTCAGATTTGTGTCAAGTTCCTCCCAGACAGACTACACACATTGCATAATGGCCCACACGGTTCTAGA